>NW_025109593.1:0-6175 GCF_011392965.1 Frieseomelitta varia
TAAAAGGACATGCAGACGGAACGCAACTTTTATTCAAGTGCGTTTAGAGATATCACAGGCAAAGTAATCGGGGTTTTGTTTCTTGTTGGCAACGTGGAGAGCTTTAGCGGCCTGCCTCGCAGTCATTTTCTCTTCGAGCAGCACTCTCAAAGCCACTTTCACGTTGTCCTACGTTCGTTTCCCTTCTCTCTCTCTCTCTCTTACTCTCTCTCCAACTTTGGACATTTTTCTACATAGAAAGGAAGGAGAGTAAACCCAAGAACTTTGATCGTAAAAAAGATTTTTTCCAACCTGTCCGGTAGTGGACGACAAACACGCAGAGAAGAAGAAACTTAGGTTTGATACGTAACGTGCAAAGTGAATGGTAAAAACTGCGGCATTTGTGTACATCTGGCGGCCGAGGAATAACGTACGTAATGCAACGAAATTGCTTGCTCACCTGAGAAAGAAGAAATCCACCGTGACAAGTAACTCTGGTCGCGTCAAATGGCAGCGTAAACGTGCAACGTCTTATTTCTCTGGTAATGTGGAAGAGAAAGAAAACGTCTCGCCGGAATATGTCACCGAGGACAATAGTGTTCGTTTGCTCTGCCATCAATAATGCAGGCAACTAACGACAAGAACAAAGAACTATCTTCGCTCGGTACTGTATGACTCTCCTCTACGTACATAGACGTATTAAGTATTCTCGCAAAGTAAGAGAAACGTGTTATTTGATTGCTTCGCCGCAGTCGTCGTTCAATTGAATCCTCCTCGCTTTGTGTTTTATGCCATAGGTATACACATACACGCCCTCGGTATACACCAAGTATCGTACGTTATTATACGCGAAACGCCATAATTCGTCGAGATTCTCGACTCGGGTCTCGTCTTTGTGTTTCGAGGTTCTCGCGAATCGAAACGACCGCGCAACTTTAAATCGAATTATTTTCGCGTGTCTCGCATGCGCGAGCAACGGGGACGATAGATCGCAAAGTTTCGCAATCTGAACGTTTTGTTGTCTAGACCAGAGTCGACTAACTGGCGGCCCCCTGTCCCTACTTTCTCGATCGCTAGCGCTACCCCCTCCACAGCATCGAACTCTCCACTACATTAAAATTTCAGTGGAGGGAGTAGCGCTAGCGATGAGGAAAGAAGGGACAAGGTCTTGCGGGCCGCCAGTTAACAACCCGCTCTAGACAGCCTTTCTTATCTCCTGCACGACTCTCTCTTAAATATAATTATTTTCTATCTTGGATGTTGTACCGATAGTTATTTGTCTAGATTAATTTTCTGCGATTCACGAGTCGATTTTTGAGCACTTTAACTTCTACGATATAGTCGAAAAGCGTTCCGAAAGGAGGGAACAACCGGAGGGTATCGCAGAGCATTGTGAGTTAAAGTGCCGCATCGTTTCCCGCAATTAAAAATAAACAAATTCCAACCGTTTGAAATGAGCCAGCACGAGCCGTGTAGTATTTTAATTTACATAATTATTCGTCGCCGTGTAAAACAGTAGCCGGTGATGGCTAGTATTTGCAGTTGTAGTTGAGAAAAGAGAAGAAAAGAGTCTCGCGTGCGTTAGGCGATTCGCGCCGCAGGAAAAATCATGTCAAAAGGTTACGAGGAATATTCGCCGTCCGTTAAAACCCAGCAGAAGCGAAAGAAGCGGCATATGGATGGAAAAAGCTCGCGCCTGAAACGAGAAGGCGGATATTCACCTTTCGATATTTCGCTGTGAAATCCTCGTTTCGCGAAATTTCTACCATCAATCGATTTTTCGAGAACGCGCCCGTGTCTGCTCGTGTTTTATGCAGAATCAATTTCGCGCGAACAATTCTCTCGTAGTTCGTCCGCCATCCTGTTGGGGAAGTTCGTTTGGTTCGACGTAGAAATTTGTCCTTTATCCTTCACCTCGGCCCTTTATCCGGGCCGTGCGACCAATTAATAAACCTTCGATTAATGTGTAATCGGGTGCATCGTCCGGGCGACCGATTGAAAATTAATGGGCCCAACCCGTTGTCACCGTGAATTAATTGCGACGCGATGTGTTGCGGTCGCCCGAACGTCGGCCAATTATTTTGTAGTCGGCCGATCGCTTGCACCGAGACTGTACAAAGTTGAAAAAATTAAATCTGCTGCCGCCATCTCAAGAAGTTTCTTCTTCTTTTTCGTTTGCAAAAATGAAAGGCGAGTTTTTTACTTTGGCCATTTTTTCTTCGAGTGTCCTCTGTCATCTTTTAACCTCCTGCGCCACGCACGTCGAGAACTTTTTGCCCCAAAATTGCAACATTTCCTCAGTTTTAAGTATATTTAAATATAACACAGTAATAAGGCAAAACAAATAATAAATTTATTATTTTTCAATAATTTCTGTCCAGTGATATCACACTGACGAGTTTAAAAAGAAAGTTACGAATTGTTGTATACGGCTTGGTCACTCGTTATGGTCCGCAATCAGTTGCCAGCGCAAGAGGTTAAGCGCACTTTGAGAACTTTGAGTACTTTGAGAACTCTTTGCCTCAAAATTGCAATATTTCCTTAGTTTTAAGAATATTTAAATATAACACAGTAATAAGGCAAAACAAAAAATAAATTTATTATTTTTCAATAATTTCTATCCAGTGATATCACGAGTTTAAAAAGAAAGTTACGAATTATTGTATACGGCTTGGTCACTCGTGATGGTCCGCAATCAGTTGCCAGCGCAAGAGGTTAAGCGCACTTCGAGAACTTTTTGCCCCAAAATTGCAATATTTCCTCAGTTTAAGAATATTTAAATATAACACAGTAATAAGGCAAAACAAATAATAAATTTATTATTTTTCAATAATTTCTGTCCAGTGATATCACACTGACGAGTTTAAAAAGAAAGTTACGAATTGTTGTATACGGCTTGGTCACTCGTTATGGTCCGCAATCAGTTGCCAGCGCAAGTGGTTAAGAAAGTTTTTATTCTTTTTTTGAGAAAAGACAGTTCCAAGGACGATTTGATATTTTCGTCAGCAGGTGAAACTTGGCAAACCAATTTTGACACTGTTGTAACTATGAAGGTTTTTCTTCCGCCGTACAGATAATTTTTCACGAGGTCGCACAGCATTTTTTCTTTCTTCTTGTTTGGAGATAGTAACAACAGAATATAACGAAGAAAATTTTGATTTTTTCACTTTGAAATCTACGCCGACAACAAACAGCCACTGCCTTTTTCTAAATCAAGCTTGAACAATCAAATGTCAAACTACGGAACGAACGTTGCGGTTTAAAGTGAAGTTAGCTACATTTCAAGGTACATGTATACACATGTCTGTCAGTTGGAAAAAAAAAAATTCAATATTTACAAGTTGTCAATTTCTTTTTATCAAATTTCTATGAAATCCCAAGTGAGAGCTGCACGATTTAAAAAACATTGCAGCAAAGCGAAAATCGGTGTTGTACGGGTATTATAGAACCGGGTATTAGATTGACCATTCCTGTCGAATACAGGGTGAATCAAAAATTTCTTCACGGCCTTTTTGGTCGGTAACGAAATTTCCCGGTTGGGGAAATCGTCGTCTCCATCGATAAGGAAGAGCTCGCGGCGACGAAATTTGGCGAGAAACTGTTGGGGGGAGGGGGTAAAAAGAAAAAAAAGTCCATACACACACACACACACACACACACACGTTCATTCGCGTTGTATTTATTATTATTAAATTATTTATATATATATTATTCTATATATTATAATTATTATTATTAAATTATTTATATATATATCATTAATTATATTATATTTATTAGTATATATATTATTATTAAATTATTAGTATATATATTATTAATTATATTATAATTATTATTAATATATATATTATTATTATTATTAAATTATTTATACATATATATACACGTATATAAAATTTCCACGATAATAAGTTTAAGCGGCCGTTATTAAAATTCCCTTGATCAAGTGACACTCGTCAGCGAGATCGTTACGCCCCTATCGATCCGTTCTAATTTACACCGTCGAAACACGCCGACGTGCACGCGTGCCGCTGGCAATTTCGTTTCGTCGCCGAGGCTGACAAAGACCAAGCTTTAACACGTTTCGCATCCGCGGTCCGCCTGCGTCGTATATTTTTCTACATTTTCCTCTGTAACCGAATGCAATCACACACAGGGTGTTCGCATTATTTTTGATACTTCACGTACGATTGTTATGGCGTGATCATTCATCATTTATCATATGACTCGTCTTGACAATTCTGTTCACATGACAAACAAAAATGGCGCTCTGTATAAAAAATTAAAAGTCATAATTTTTTTGTGGAAGGGTATTGCAAAATTTTGTGCAAACGTAAAAAAATTGTTATATACACTGCTGTGTTGGTTGGTCATAGTGAACTGCGCAACTTTGTCCTCTGTCATTTTTTCTCTCTGGTTTTTTTCTGTTTACCAATTCCGAGAAAAACGCTGGACAAAAATAATGCGAACACTCGGTCCGTACCGTAGAGTGATCCATTTAAGTGACATCGTCTAAATATTCTTTTCGAATTGTGTTCACTTTACCTCCTCCGCTGCATCCGTCTCTCCACTTGCTGGATAGGGAAATCAACAGACTGAGAGAGTGGGGGCTCGTGCATTTCCGAGGAGTGGGGGGACCGATGCAGTGGAGGGGGAAGCGCTACCGATCAGGAAAGTAGGGGCAAGGGCCGCCAGTTAGCCATCTATGAATAAAAGCCTGATATACGTTGTTATATGAATTTTGGTGCTGTTCAATTTCTAATTTGTCAAATTAACTGTAACTAAGTAATTTATTCGAATTTATCGAAATTAATTGTTACTGTAATTAGTTACTTTATTCGATATAATTTGCAAGAAATCGGTGAATGCGGACGAATGTTGACGAAATAAACATCGACGTATGACCTCGAGAAAATGATCGAAAACGATCGTTCCGCGTTCTCCATTGGTAATTTGAAACTTTTTTAACGCGCAACATGTTTTATATATCGTCGAATTTTGACCATAGGTCCGTGACTTATTCGACTGGTATTTCGCGCAGAATAATTACAGGTGTATCTCCCGTACACCTGTACGGTATGATTAATTTATTTTTGATGTGTTTCGCTAAACGGGTTGTATCGTATTACGACTCATTTATCATGTGCATTTGCGCGCGATATCAATTATACAATTATAAATTAAACAATTACGCGTATGAAACGTTAATTACAAGTAGTCGTTACTTGTCAGTAGTGTCCGTAACGCGGATTAAATGCAAAAATTGCAGAATTTTTCTTTCGTTTGGTTACCCAATGATGGACGTTTAGAATTTGATTTTACCAACGAAATCCGGCTTCCTTTTTGCGAAGAGAAAAAGTCTTAAAATTCTATAAAGAGATTCTTTTTTTTAAATTTTGATTTTGTAGACCAAAAATTTTACTGGAATAAATCCATAATTTTTTTATTATATATTACTTTTAATTTTTCTCTTACAGATTAAAGTACACTAAATTAAGTTCATGTTTAAACTTAAACTTAATTTAAAATTAATAAAATTAGTTTTTGCCAACATTTGGATGGATCAAAAATTACTTCTTACTGAAATGAATCCATAATTTTTTTTATTATATATCTTTTTTAATTTTTTTCATACAGATTAAAATACACTGAATTAAGTTCATGTTTAAACTTAAACTTAATTTAAAATTAATAAAATTAGTTTTTTCCAACATTTGGATATTCTGTAGAATAGACCAATCACTTCCTACTGAAATGAAACCATAATTTTTTTATTGTATATCTTTTTTAATTTTTTTCTTCCAGATTAAAGTAAACATTCATGTTTGAACTTGAATTTAATTTAAAATTAATACAATTATTATTATATTAATTTTAAAATATATTAAATACAATATTAAAAAATAATAATAATATATTTTAATAATTATTATTGGTAATGGTATATTAATATGTTATTAATATACCATTTATATATTAATAATATTAATAATATATTTTAATAATTATTGTTGGTAATGGTATATTAATATATTATTAATTATAATTATATATTAATATTATATTTAATCTATTAAAATATATTAAAATGTAATATTAAAATAATTATTTTCTTCTAATCCATAATTTTTTTATTGTATATCTTTTTTAATTTTTTCTTCCAGATTAAAGTAAACATTCATGTTTGAACTTG
>NW_025109593.1:6325-8686 GCF_011392965.1 Frieseomelitta varia
TTTGAACTTGAATTTAATTTAAAATTAATACAATTATTATTACATTAATTTTAAAATATATTAAATACAATATTAAAAAATCATAATAATATATTTTAATAATTATTATTGGTAATGGTATATTAATATATTATTAATATACCATTTATATATTAATAATATTAATAATATATTTTAATAATTATAGTTGGTAATGGTATATTAATATATTATTAATTATAATAATATATCAATATTATATTTAATCTATTAAAATATATTAAAATATAATATATTAAAATAATTATTTTCTTCTAACATGTTGATGTTCTGTTAAAAAAAAAAAAAAAAAAAAAAATAGATGGGAGGAAACTTTTGGCCCACCCTGTATCTCGAGTTTTACACGCGTTCTACCTGCCCGTACGTATTTATACTATACTATACTACGTATACGATTGACACGGAGTGTTTCCCCCGGTGCCGTTTCGATATTCCCCCGATAAAGAGCTCTCCCGACAAAGTGGTCTCTCCGTCGAGCCTGCTCGTTCTCCAGCGAACGAGAATTTCCACGTCGAAGGCCCTTTCCGCCGATTCGCCGATTCGGATTTCAGATTTCCGACTCGCGACTCGTGATTTTTATCGCGTTCGACGAACGGATCGCGATCAGGTAATTGACTCGTGCGCAATTCGATCGGCCACTCTCGCCGCGGATCGAGACATTGATTTCAATGTCTTCGACGCTGATATCAATGGCAGGTAATCTGCCTCGCAAATGCCGTTCACGGAATGGTTATGTCCCTTGCTCTTGTTGAATTTACGACACACGTTCCGTGAAACAGTGTCGATCGTTCGATCTATTTTAAATCGTTCTGTACATCCTTGCGCCGACTGAGAGGCATATTATTATTTATATTATTATTGTATCGTGATTATAAAGACACCCGATATGTATGTTCCATAAAGTAACGTGGATCGTTCGATCTATTTTAGATTGTCCTGTAGATCTTTGTATCGATTGCTAGGCATTTATATTATTATTATTTTTATTATTTATACCATTTATATTATTATTGTTTATATTGTTATTATACCATGAATATAAAGACACCCGATATGTTGTTCTATGAAGTAACGTGGGATCGTTCGATCTATTTTAGATTGTCCTGTAGATCCTTGTATCGACTGATATAAGGCGTTTATATTATTATTATACCATTTATATTATTATTATTACACCATTTATATCATTGTTATTTATATTATTTTTATACCATTTATATCATTATTATTTATATTATTATTATACCATTTATGTCATTGTTATTTATATTATCATTACACTATTTCTATCATTATTATTCATATTATTATTATACCATTTGTATTATTATTGTTTATATTATTTTTACACCATTTATTATTATTATTATTTGTATTATTATTATACCATTTATATCATATTATTATTATACCGGTCATATTATTATTGTACCGTTTATATTATTATTATTTACATTATTTTTATACCATTTATATTATTATTATTTATACTATTATTATACAATATTATTATACAATGAATAGAAAGACACTCTACTCGGGATCTGACAGTGATTTGAGTCGGAATATGGTCAGACCTATGTTCATATGTTTATACTCTGTTTGCTAGAAGTGAGGTTGGAGACAATCTGAATCAGTCAGATTTGAATTTTCGATGAGTTTGTTTAAAACTTATTCGTTTCTGCAACTTTGTATTATCTCAAGGTCATCTGAAATATCTCCGTATATGCCGAACTTGCGTTATTTCTGCTCTTTCATTGTATCAAGTCGAAAGCTTCGTGTTATTCATCTATAATTTATAATAGTACATATATGGACTGTTTTAAATATCACACGTCGTACAGTATAATAATTCAATATCACTGTGATGTTCAAATATTGAATTCTTAAAATTATAATTGTACTATATGCTTGTTGCATTGTTTAGTTGTTTCATTTGTTTATGACTGTTTACAATTTATTTTCGTTACCATCTATAATTTATATATATATATATTACATTTTATTGTTTACTGTCTAATTTATATATATATGTAAAAATTATATAAAATATTTATAATATATTATATATATAATATATGTATATATTTATAAATATTTTTTTATATGTATTTTATGTATATAAAATATATTTATATAACAAATATAAACATATATAAAATGTATTTAAATAACAAATATAAATATATGTAAAATGTATTTATATAATACATATAATATTTATAAAGTATATATGATAAATATTAATATGTATAAAATATATTTATATAATAAATACTAATATATACAAAATATGTTTATATAATAAATACTAATATATAC
>NW_025109594.1:0-11577 GCF_011392965.1 Frieseomelitta varia
CCAAAAACGGTTTAGCCAATTAGGGATGTCCGAGACGGGGACCGAGTTTTCCTCGGAGCAAAAAGCTCCGAAGACGAGAGAAAAAAAAGAGCAGTCGAGAGATTAAGTGTACGGCCTCCGAGTAAAAAAAGATAAGAACGCGACGGAAATTCCGGGTTGCATTTAAGTGCATCTAAACTTTGCGATACGCCGCGAACGAATTTCCACGTCGATCGGATATCAAATAAAGGTGTTAACAAACGATACGTGTCCGAATTATTTATCCAGCACTATACCCGCGACAAACTTCCCCAAAAACTATACTCGTTAAAATTCATGTTTTTATATAACATACTAATTTTTATAAGTACTTGTAAATATTCATGTTTGATAAATAGCAGGAGCTAATTGAATTGATTCAAGGAATAAAATTAACAATTAGTTAGTATATTTAATAGTATTAGGTTGTGTGTACTAAACTGAAATTTAGAACTTAATATGATCTGCATTGCACTTCGGATATATATTTAAACTTCTTCAAATTCTTATTTGCATTCCATACATTTTCAATTTTTCTGGAAAAAATTTTTAAAAGTACGTGTCGACCAATTGTCACGATAATTCCAAACATCCTCGCGAAGGATTACTACAAGATACAACGACGAAACAATTGACAAATGGGCGTATCAACGACACCAATCGTTTCACCATTTAAGGAACGATTCGTATTTAAAAAAATCTATCTCTTTGCCTATTTTTTCAATTATCGATTTAGCAAGGGAGTAGTATGTCCACTAACGATTAGAAACGGAGAGTTTTCCAGTTTAATGAAGAAAATTGCAAATTTGACACAAAAATGGTCGAAAATTCGCACCTGTGATAAACATTCCGCGAGGATGTTTCAATATTCCTTACGCTTGTTGCGTCGTCGTTTGGTTAAAGGTCGGGGAACGTAAAGAGGCCGTTCCGTGTTCAGAGACATTCAGATACGGCGCGGCACCAGATTCGCGTTCTCCATGGTAAAATGGCTCAATTCGTGCGGTCTCGAGTAGAAAACCACCCTCTCGCCCCTCGGTGAGTGGCACTCGAGGGAGGACGAGGGGATTTTTCCGAATCACGAGAACGCCTGGTAAATTTTGCTGAGGCTTTCACGACGAAAACAGAGACGTGTGCGTACCAAGAAAGAGACGAAACAGGCGTTACTGAAAATATTGCGAGGAAAGTCAAGATTTTTCCTACAGACAAGGAAAAAGGATGTTTGTCGTTTGAAGCTCAATTTTCGAGAAAGTCCAAATTGAGTGTTCGTTTTTATTTGAAAATCATCAAAACATTGGAAGTGCGTACATTTTCAGATTGTGTTTAGTATTATATTCTATGTATGAATTCGATTAATTGATTTGTTTATTTATTTGTTCTACGGGAAGAATTTAAGATAATAAAAAATAATGCATACGAAAGAAGCAAAAATATAAGAATAAAATTAAGAATAATTAGAAAAATCGATGATGCAGTTCACAAATATTCAAACAAAGTGTTTTTTTTTTTTTTTTTTTTTTTTGATAATGTTGAAAAGTATAATATCAATCAAATGTAGAAATATAATTTTACTTGACATTTCATTTATTAACTTATTCTCGTGTGCAGAGTGCCATGTCGTGTCACATATGAAATTATGCGTGTCCTGTCCGTTCCGTAATATTATTTTGAATTTCTGCAATTTTGTTCTCGCAGAATTATCTGAAATGGATATCTTAAATTTGGAAGCTTTCGAGGGTTGCGTTTGCTCCGCGGTAAAAATACTTTCACGCGAATTCATATCTTCGAGAATGCGATAAGAAAAACCTCGGTAGAAAATATTGTGGGAAGCGCTGTTATTTCAATGCTACGTGCATTGTGTGCAACTCGTGCGTTAAAATTTCCTGCAAGAGCGTAAAAATCCGCGATCTGTTACATTATTCCCAAACAAAGTACAAAATTCCTGCATTTAATTTTAAATTTTGGAGCTTGAAATGATTGTCATTTCTTACCAAAAAAATATATAAATATATACATGTAATAAAAAATACTATTAAAATATAAAATATACTATTAAAAAATAATATTATATACATATAATAAATATATATATATATATATATATATATATATATATATATATACATATATATATACATATTAGGCTTGGAAAGTTGATTTTTGACCAAAAAGAAGCAAGTTTTCAGAAGACTGCGTCGCTGGCGTTGAAATGAACCGAGATATAGAGACAAGAGGTTTCCGTAAACACCGCAACTCTCCATGGACGAAGAGAGAGAGAGAGAGAGAGAGAGAGACAGAGAGAGAATTAGAGAAAGAGACAGTGGTTAGTTGGCTCTAGAGGAGAGTGGCGAAAGCTACATGCAGCAGAGGTTGCCGGTGCTTTGACGCTAGTCGGTAGGGAGATCCGAAAGTATCCTGAAATATTCAGTTAACGCTGCTAACGTCATAATGGGAGAGGACTTGAGATCCGAGAGAGCTCTCTCGTGCCACGAGTACACGTTACATCGACCGTCGTTTCCCGATCCTCTTGATTTTTCCACCTCTCCTCCGCGTTTGTCTCGCAGCCTCCATATTTCCTCTCCGTAGAGCGACTGACTGAGGTTGATCATGTTCGTTCATTCGAAATACTACTATTTAAAACATATTTGAAGTATTTGAAATGTTAGATACACTTCGTCAAATCTTGAATTTTGCGTAGGAACGAGCAAACGGGAGAGGTTACTCTGAATATTTCCAAGTTTCCTTAACCTCTTGCGCTGGAATGACGCGCACGTCGAGAACTTTTTGCCCCAAATTGCAACATTTTCTCAGTTTCAGGTATATTTAAATGTAACTCAGGCGAAACAAATGACAAGTTTGTTACTTCTTGGTAATTTCTATCCAGTGATAGAACAGACGAGTGATAGATACAGACGAATTCTAAAGGAAAAGAAAGAGAGGAATTATTGAATACGGTTGAGTCACTCGTTATGGTCCGCGAACCAGTTGCCAGCGCAAAGAGTTGAAGTTTTTTTCTTTCGAGAAATCGACCAAATTTTAGCTCGATCAAACAAACTCTTGTCGACCGTTTGAATCCATTTGTTCGAACCTGAACTTTTAAACGAAAAAATCAATCGCAAAGGGAAGAAACTATTACATAAATAAATTATTTATCCTCTAACAAGTTCACGTGGAGAGAGTTTCATTTTATAATCAAATAAAACAGTAGTCTTCAAACAGGAAATTCGAATATCTTCTGCTCGCGTTTCCATTATAAATTTTCTAGAACGAAATTTCTTGCCCGCCGGTCGTTCTAAGAAACGGTAGACAAGTCCGGGTTCTTCTTCCCGAAAATCCCTCGACTGCACAGTGTGGTAGCTCGGTCAGAGCTGACCCATTTGGCCGGCGTTTCCACTCTGTGATACCGCTTAAGCTCAATTTTCGTAATATCGACGTAACCGAGGCAGGCAACAGCGGAACTAAGAGAAGATAGAGACGATTGGTAGCTACAAACTAAGAAGAAATTGAAACAAGCAGAACGAGAAGTGACAATTGTTTACGGGTTACCTTGGAAAATGGTAACTTTTCAGAAGGAAGTGTTAGGTCGATCAATTGTTGATCTCAAGATTTTTGATATTAACCTCGGAAATTTATGTAAAAATAATTTTTTAAGTTTCAGAGGATAAATCAGAATTTATTATTTGAGACAGAAGAATATGTTCAAGTGGAGAACGATAGAAAATTCTAAGTAATAAATACGATATTCATTTGCATTTCAAATCTCATTCGATTAGATTCGAGACAATTTCAGAGATTTGTGAAAAAAATATTATTTCAGCTTTCAGAGAATAAATTAGAATTTGACAGAGCAATCGAAAATTTTATGTAATAAATATGATATTTATTTGTGTTTCGAGTCAATTAGATTCGAGGCAATTTCTATTCGATCGCAGTTAATTTTTATCAGATTCTATCTCAATTCCACGTGATCTCCATTCGATTGGAATTAATTTCTAATCGAAACGTCCGAGTTTTAAAATCCTGAGTGACGTTTCGACGTTTAGTTAACTCGAAAGACCATGGAAATTGTTTTCTTTCGCATTCAATTCGTGTATTATTATTTCAACGAAAATTCGCCATCATCTCGTGAAATTAATTGTACGCTTCATTTTCAGCGGGTAATGCCCGAAATTCATGGAACCATTTAGGTGCCTCGTATTAATTGGAAAACTTAAAGCGAGCCCGAGAATAATTGGAGCCATTCATTTCATTATTGTTTTTTTTTCTTCCTTCCTCTCTCTCTTTTTTTCTGTAGCAATTTTCCACGTCGAGCTGTTCGAACAAGTTACCGTTATTCACGGTAAATGCGATATTTTTTATTCATCAAGCAATCAGTGTGTTCAATTTACATCTTCTTTCGAAACGTGATATTCGCTCGTTCGGCCGGAATGGGCTGAAAATATTCCCAATCGATTAAGTGAAAAAGTTAATTCCCCCCCTCATCCCGTTTTATGAAATAACGAAGAATTTTTCGCTGCCTTCTGCAAACTGTCGTAATTGTTCAATTTCTCTTCGCTGTAACGTTCATTCTTCAGTTTAAATTTGTTCAACTCGATCGAATTGAGAAACTAAAGCTCATTCGATCTCTTTGTTATTCTACGTGATCAATGTCACTGGTAAAATTCATAATAAACAAATCAGTAAGATTGATAAAAAAAATCCTACGATATCACTTGATTAATTGGCACAATTCACAACAAAACGAATCAGTAAGATTGCCAATAAATATAAATAAAAACTGTAGTATTGTATTTTCATACGAACGTCGTCAGCGCGTTTCGTTTCGCAAATTATACCGAAGCAATCGGATATTGTTTAACCCCCGAGGAAGCGAGGACGAAACGAGGCCAGCTTGTTCCACGAATTTTGCAAAAGTCAGTGCGCCGTTTTGAAATGTGCACCGTGTACTAGCCGCGTGTTCGCACTGTCAGGGATTACTTTAGCCGGTAATCTTGGCAAGGTTGCGAATCAGCACTGCAGATGTACGCATCAAGCCCGCAAAGCGGGACACGTGTACCCGACGCTGTCGGAAAATTTGTGCGCGTAATTACCTTGCGAGTTTAATGCGCAAAAGTAATTTTCGCCTCGCGGGGAATTGTCTCGGGATTTATTTACACGCGTTCCGCGCGATATCTCTGGAAGAATGGCCGAGGGCGCGGTGATTCTGGTTTGGCGATTTTCACGAACGTAACTGATTCCGCGCGCGTCACGTTCGTTTCGTGTTAATTAAACGCTCTTCGTAAATAATTAATTCGACGCGATTCGAGATGAACCGTTGGCGGTAGAAATTAATAAAAATTGATAAAAATAATAAAATAGAAGTAATAAAATCTTCTTTTCTTTTTTTTTTGTCGAAGCCGAAGAAATAGATGCATGATTCATATTCTAAATTTAGTTTGAATATGACTCTCGAAAGATTTTCATTTTCTTTGAAAGTCTGATACTTGTATTTTATATTCAGTTACATTATAAGATTTATGTGACATGATTTTATTTCGTATTTTAAAAATACTTCGAAAATATTATCAATGACAATCTAATTCCGTTTAAATCATTCGGTTCCAATTCTCATTGCCAACTTTCATTTGAACGTTGAACAACACGTTCTTCAATTTCCGCTCTCAACATTCTGCACGCATATGCTCTCCTTTCAAGCACGTTCACCAAAGTCTTCGCGAACGTCGAGCGCTCAGTTCAAACACTCTTCTTTGACACCTCTAGCACCGCGTGTACTCTCCGTCATTCGCACGTCTACAACTGAAACTCAAACATCTCTTCAACTCGTTGCCATAGTACGCCGAACAAGGCATCAGTAGGGTGTCAACGATTCTCTCAGTTTACTCACCTTTCGCAAACAATATAATTCAAAGTATTCCAGGCGGTCGCAAAACTGGAGCGTGAAAATTAATCGCGAAGCAAAAATTCTTGGCTACTTGATAATTCCCTTCAATTTTACGGCTGAATCTCGACGAAATTCATCACGAGACAATTACCAAAGTCTCGATTGAAATTCAACGTGAAATTCAAGGTCGTGTTGCGTCGGCGAGCGAAGAATTAACGGGAGCAAGGCGAGGAGAAACACAGAAACGTGTTGGCCGACGGGGGCGAGATGTTTGCCAGGGTGTAGCGCGAACTTGGCCGGTGGGCACGGCTCGTTTAACCGCGGCCAGCCTCGTATTTCGCGGGCACAAAAGCCACCGATCCCCGTGAATGGGCGAGGATCGGCGAGAGAGAAAGGGGCCGGGGTATCTTCGGGCAAGCCGGGGTAGCGCGGCTCGATTGAAAGCGACGCGGTTTTAGAGACTGCGGAACGAGGGCAGCCCGCAACTAACCGGACCGGTTGCCTGTAACGGACCTACTGTTTGCACAGATAAGAGTAATTAATGTCTCCTCGGCTCTACGGGTGTCCCGGGGGCGACAACCTACCCCCTTGGCCGCTCTAAGCGCGCAGAAGCCGCTCCACAGTTTTTCGCCCTCTTTCCTCCTTGGCTGCGCCTCGAAAGCCAAAGGTGAGGCGAGGGAATAATATCACGCGTCGAAACTGTCGGTTAAACTGCGAGTCTGTTGGCTGAAGAACCGAGGACGAACGCTGCTCGGTCAGAGTCAGAGCTTGTTTCAGGGGTTGTTTCAATCATTTTCATTTCAAATTGTCTCAATTTTGTCCGCCTTGAATATATATTTCTGTTGCCTCCGCGGATGTGAAGAAACTTTGTCAATGTGAGTTTGTTCAGCACAAAGTCACAATATGGCAGTTTCATTCTTTTCATTGACATTTCCTGTGAAAAAATATTGAGTATGTTATACGTTGAAATATTATCAATTTAGGTGGTACATTGGCGACCTTAATTCAGTAGAATTCATCGTACGAAAGACGAGATGAATTCTTCGTCTTTCATTGTCATCAAATTTTACAAAATTGAAATTAAACTTCGACTCGCTATCGAATCGAAGGATCGAGTCTGTTTGAAATTATTAAAAGTCTAAAAATTAAATATTTCTCAATTTTGATATATTAGTTGAATGTATTGTGATATATTACCTTCCTAATAAGTAAGTCTTTATTGTTAATTATAATATCATTTCTATAACACTCAAAAGCTTAAATAAAGAAGGAGGGTTAAGAACGTTCCAAGATACTTGAGTAACCTAAGTAACAGATTCGGGAAATTTAAATATGTATACATAATACACAACTTTGTTCTTTTGTTCTTAATATATTTCACCGTATTGCTGGCATTTCTAAGAAGAACGAGGCAAAGAAGAAGATATAATTCAGTTACTGTCATTGAAATTTATTCTTGAATTAAAAAGAATATCTCCTTTTTCAAACAGAACCAAGAAGATGAGCTTCTTTCTACATTTTCTTCTACTGGAATACTATTCGAAAATCATCGAATCTGTCCTAAACTGTAAAATTTTACAGTCAGAACAATAAGAATTTACGCTTATGGCAGCCTTTGGTTTCACAATATCGAGCTCACTTCCTTCAAACACGTTCAAACCATCTCCAATGAGTCAGACAGAGTTTCTTTCCTTCGGAAATTTTGCAGATTCGAATATACTTACGGACACTGAGAAAAATTTGCTTCGCGATTAAATCCTCTCGAAATTGATTGCACGATTGTTTATTACAACACAAACAAAGTACAGCCACCAATCATCGACAGGAAACCGTCTCTTACGTGTCGATAACGAGAACGAAAAGTTCTCGAGACCCTGTTCGCCGAAGTGTCCAGCGGAACAATGAACTTTCGCAGACTTGGAAACCAGCGAGACTTGAACCGAAGGCAAAGTTGAACCGATAGTCGCCGATCGTTAACGACCGTATACCAGGGAACGTAGACGCCCGTTCACTATAAATACGGTGTTTCATAAGCGCCTGCATCGGCGAACGACAAAGCCAAAAGAGAGAGAGAGAAAAAAAAAGAAGGTCGCCGAAAGTTGCGGCAACTTTCCTTTCAATCTAAGCCACGAATATTCTCGCGGAGTGGCGAGACTGAACCGAATAAACCGAACTGCAACGGCATCAGGATCTTAAATAAGGTACCTGGTTGCGTGATACGCTCTAACCTAACTCCCCCCACTTCTGTCGGTAATCTTTCCACGGGGGGCTGGGATTATAAACTTTCGACTTTTGGCGAGTTTAGTTCCGCGTGGTTCGAGCGACGACAGGACAAGCTTCATCCCGGCGCGGAGAACAAAAAGAGATCCTTGCTTCGGCTTATAGTTGCTGGAGAAGTTTTTACAAAATGTTCGCGGCAAGAAAAATAGAAAGAGAGGGTGGTACGTGCGCGTGCGTTGCATACAAGGCTGTTGCTCGTTTTTTCATTCGTGCATCGCACATTTTTCTGGATTCTTGTTTCTTGTTCAAACTGCCTGCGACGGCTTGGACTTTTATTTGTTGCAAGTGGAACAACAAATGTGGGATCAACGCTCGGTATCATAATTTATTATACCTTGAAAAGTTCCCAGCGTTCCTCTTCGCTTGAGAAATTTTGTCGATTCAAGGGTAACTTTAACGTTCGATAATTCTTTCGTGAAATATGTTTCGAACCTCTTCTTTATTTTATACTTTATACCGGGTGGGCCAAAAATCACTTTCTACTGAAATAAATCTGTAATTTTCTCATTGTATACTTTTTTTCAATTTTTTTTTCTTTTTTCTGACAGACTAAAGTACACGAGAGAACAATCGTGTTTGAACTTAAATTTAATTTAAAGTTAATAAGATTTTGGTTGTTAAAAGAAAGTTAGGGACCCTACATTTTATTTCACTTTCCACTTATTTTAATTCTATTTTAATTATAATTTAATTACAAGTAGAAGGAGTAATTTCTTGCACTATATCTCTCTTACGTCGTATAAATATCACTACTGATGAATATTTTCTCAAAAATTATAAATTGAAGTATTTTTCAAACTCTCGACCTAAGGACTACACACTACGTTTGATATTTTTAATGGCCACATAAATTTAACATTAATACATTCATAATTGCATTAATAATTTGTGTTCACGTTGACGCATCATTTCGAGCTGTGTGTTTCGAACGTGATGGCCCTACAGGGGCCACAGACTCGTTAAGTCATTCTCGAGGAAAGGTCAAACCGAGATCTAACCTAAGTCTAATAATTCAAGAGGGGGGTCTGAGATTTAGTTGTTTTACAACCGAGTTACTCTCCGCGGTACACTGGTCAGTAATTTCCAAGAAGTTGATTTAAGGATTCTGTCCGCATGCATTATGCATAAACACGAAATCTGACTGTCAGATTTCGATTAATTCAAATATATTTGTGGTTCTTAGAACCATCACGTTCCATGTTAGTCCGCTGTTTACGTAACATTTACATCTACTTGAAAGTTTCATTTCAGTTTTTTTTTTTTTGTATTTAAATGTTCGATCCAAGAAATTTCGGTATAATTCGAAAAATTTGAATTCTTAAGTCGAGTACTTGAATACAAATATTCATCTGTGCTTTAAACTATTGAACTTTATAAACCACAAAAGTGATGAGAGCAATATTTAAACGTTCGATACATGGATAAGTGCGTTACATTCGTTTCAAATATTCAACTGAAAAATTAGAATATAAATTGTTAATAAAAATTTTCTTGATCGTTTTTAAGTTTCAAAATCTCGAGAAACGTTAATAACACGCGATCCTTCTTGAAATGTATGTGTGTCACGCGTTTCACGTTAAACACATTCGAATTGAATATTTCAAATATTAACTGAGCACGTTTATAATGCAATTTATTATCAACTCCATGTAGAAAACAGCGGTTCTTTAATTTCTCCGCGCGAGTGAATGAAAAATACAGTGTTTCTCTGCAACGATATTCAACAACTCTCTAAATAATTAATTATTTCACGTTCAATTTTATTCTTATATTCTTTCATCGACCACGGCTCTTCTTAAAAACTCTCAAAAATACGAATTCGCATAAAAATCACTCCGCAGTCCGGAAGTAATACAAATCACGACGAGTCGCTTAAATTGAATTGACTGGCGCGGAGTGATGAATAAACGAATAAAAGAGCGAAGTTTCATCGTCAGATTTTATCGCGACGGTCGTCAGATAGGAGTCGAACAAGTGGAATTTAGCGTCTGTGCACGCGAATTTTCTGGAACAACGTGGACCGTCTCTAACTGCCAACAGCTATTACGGTGTGCAGAAACTACCGCGGATCTACCACTGACCTTTCCATGATCCTTTCAAAGGATTAAACTTTAACGTGTCCGCGGTAAGCGCTTTCTCAAACAACAACCACCAACAGTGTTTCCATTAACAAAGCACCGAGCCAGCCGATGCTTAATAATTTCATTTCAATGAGAAAAGAAACGAGGGAAGAAGGACAATTCGTCAAACGAGGGTGATATACATGCATGCATCTGTTTCTGGTTAGAAATTTGGAGCATTCTTTTCCTTTTAGATTTGTTTAATATTCATATTTCTTTAATATTCAATATTCAGATATTTTAATATTTATTTATTTTATAATATTTATTTTAGATTTGTTTAATATTTATATTTCTTTAATATTCAATATTGAGATATTTTAATATTTATATTTCTTTAATATTCAATATTCAGATATTTTAATATTTATATTTCTTTAATATTCAATATTCAGATATTTTAATATTTATTTATTTTATAATATTTATTTTAGATTTGTTTAATATTTATATTTCTTTAATATTCAATATTCAGATATTTTAATATTTATATTTCTTTAATATTCACTATTCAGATATTTTAATATTTATTTATTTTATAATATTTATTTTAGATTTATTTAATATTTACATTTCTTTAATATTCAATATTCAGATATTTTAATATCTATTTATTTTAGATTTTTTTAATATTTATTTCCTTGAGAAATACAAATACAATGTCGAGTGAAAATTTCTTCGGATCGATGTTTGTTTTCCCTTGGAGTTGCCTTTCAAAAAAATTTGAAACTGAGATTGAAGTTATAAGTAAAGAAATTCATTTACGTGGTGCATCGAACGAAATTGAAGAGGGACGACGCATTCTACAAATCCTCCCCCTTTGGAATACACTTCGAGTTTCATAGAAGAGTTTAATCTACGAATTTCTTAACCAGGAATGCCGGCCTTTAAATCTTTCGACTTTTAACTCGTTTAATTCCTTCAAGTCCTCGGGGAAGTTTCTTAATTAAAATTCTCGCGGAACTTTCTAATCCAGTGTTTACAATTTAATGTGATAATCATTCCGACAAACTTCTTCTGACAGTTCGCCGTTTCTTCTCTTTTTTTTGTCGATCTCTCTCGTTTGTTGTTTGTTTGTTTGTTTGTTTGTTTGTTTGTCGAATCGGGAAACGAGCAAATGGCAGCAATTGTTCCATGCGCTCCGTGTTAATCAAACACGTCCTGGAAATAATTTACTGAAATGCCCGATGTTCCAACGAGGGACGAAAAAATATTTATATGTATTACTCGTGTATAAAATGTGGTAATAAAATTCCACGATCATTTGAAGTGAAACAAAAA
>NW_025109594.1:11587-120131 GCF_011392965.1 Frieseomelitta varia
ATATTATCTATACATAAGAAAAAAAAAAAAAAAACAAAAAAAACAAAAAAAACAAAAAAAAAAAAAAAAAAAAAAAAAAAAAAAACAAGAAGGAAAAAAATTCTGATGTTGTGACATTTTAGCAGAGATTCTATTTGCAACGTCGAGGCATCGTCGAGGAGGTGACTCGGTCTCGAGGGATTAATTAATGAAATTGCCACTAAATATCCGCGGATTCTAAATTCCATTGCTTTTAAGGTCGATGCGGAATTAATGGATGTCTGTGATAATATCGAGGACGCTCCACCCCGACGGGCCCGCCGCGTTTCAATGTATCGTTCACGAATTAAATTCACCACGTAGTATTATGTTCAAGCAGTGCGCCGGTGAAGCGAAATAAAATATATGAAACGAAAAACAAAAGTATTTACAGAGATTATTTCCCACTGGTTACAGCGTTGCATCGGTTAATTTTCAATAATTATTTATTCTCGTATTGATCGAAATATTTATTTCGAGTAATTACTCGAAGTAAATGTTACATTTTTCTCGTTGCGTTTGCAGTAAAATGTTTCGTGGATATTTTTTACTATATTCGAGAGATCAGGACATTTATATGATGTTTAACGATGCACGATAAGTGCAATATTGGATATTATCGTTTAACTGGGAAGAACAGTTACGTAAATTAGGTTCCGATTTAGAGTTTAACTTTAAGTGCAACTGCGCCCCCGATGCTGCGATAAATCTTCGGTTTCGCGGACAAGGTTTATTCGCGAATTAGGATTCGACATTAGGCTTCACGAAACTTCCACTTCCGACGTAGATAAATCTTAATTTCGTTTCATAACCATTCCCATCAATTTGGATTCACGGTCGCGTTTCGTCTACACTTATTTCCATTATCGTTACCAGATTCGAAATTTTACTAGAATTTTTATTGTCTGGATCTATACTTGCAATACGTTCTTTACTTTGAATATTTTCCACATTTTTACGCATTCAGTGGATCTGTGCGATCTTAGATTTCCTTAAAATGCCCGGACGCCGAATTCTTTTAAATAAGTTTTAAAATTTTAAATTGTTCGAAATTACCAATATCAAATTTGATGAATTATTGATATTATATTTGACACTAATTGTTAAATACTAATATATTTGCATCTCCAAAACAGCTGGGGAAATAAAATTTCACGAAGATTTTCAATAAATGTACGAGTTTGGTGACAAGAAGCGTGCCGATTTTTAAGCAAAGCATCCGTGGACATTTCAAAGCAGAGGTGGCTAACTGGCGCCCCTTCTTTTCTGATCGCTAGCACTACCCCCTCCACTACATGTATCTCTCCACGTGAGCCCCCACTCTTTCATGCACGGCGAGGAAATTTCAACGTAGTGGGGAAATCGTTGCAATGGAGGGGGTAGCGCTAGCGATGAGGAAAGTAGGGATAAGGGGCCCGCGAGCCGCCAGTTAGCCTACTCTGCCTTACTGATTTCAGCAGGAGCGGATGTTCAACCAATCGACGCAGCGATTACGATCGCGTCGTTTCGAGTTCACCCACCGATCCCGATCGTGCGGACCGTAGTTTATCTTAACCATTCGAAACGGAGAAGATAGAGCCGAGATCAGACACCTGGTGCATCATCGATTTCCCAACAGACAAATACCCTCGATATTAGCGTGTCCTCCGTCTAGTCGTTCAAAGTAAACTCGCTGGATAACTAGGTAGTTCGAACGTAATGGTAGTTGGGAATTCGTTGAAACGAGAGACATAGACGTTGATATTAGACTGTCGCGCGGGTGGGACAGATAAATTTTTCGCGAAAGTTTCGCCAGTTTCAACGCCCGTAAGCTTCTCCTCTTCGAGAATAATTAAATTTCGACTTACCCCGGACTCGACGCGTTTTCATCGCCGAGTGAATTGGTATTACAATCATTTGCAATTAAAATCTTGAGTCGATCGTTGATGATAATTTTAATTGGTTTGTTTTGCAATCTGAATATTTCGTGCGGGTGAGAGAGTGATAAAGTTCGCGCAACATTTATAAATTTGACGATTTCATAACGAGAATGACAATAACCTTGACTAAAGACTCTCACGACTTCATTACGTGATTTTGATCTTCTTGCCACAAAGTGTGTAAAGTAAGTTTCTAAAATACACCAATCTGTTGATAAAATTATGCTTATAATTATATACTTGTAATAATATATACTTACATTAGATTACATTCTTCATAATTATCTAGATATTATTTTCATTCTTTCATCCTTGGTAATTATTTAAATATTATTGTACATAAAGCCCATCTAATCAAGAAGTAACTAATATTCTATTATTCCATAAATATATACTTTTTGTCAAAAAATCCAATTACTCGTACCTTTGTATTCTTCAACTGATTTTCGTGAAATTTTTCGAACTCTCTAATTGCACGTAGAACTGTACGTATTAGAGAAAGGCGAACGAACTTATTACCGAACCCAATACTTCGCTCTAACGATGCATTGTTATCGGGAAAGTATTGTGTCACAGTGTGCGTTTCGACGGAAAATTAATAAATCCACAATATGCGGAGACGCACAATGGAAACGCGATTATCGTCGCCCCTGCTGCAATTATTAGCATTGAACACATCGCCGCCTAATAGATTGGCACGGACATAAACATCTCCCGGAGGGTTGTCAAGTCTCACCCCAGTCGACACGCTGCTCGCACACACATACACACACACTGGCTCGCGAGTTAATAGCCCGGTACTTTCAGCTCGTAACTTTGGCCGGCGATCTAGATAAAGCTGCTTTATGAAGCCAGAACTGTGTACACACAGTTCCTCTTCTGCTGGTCGCTTGCGCCACGACGACGAGCTGAGTCGCAGGTAGCAATGGGATCAAGTCTAACAAGTATTCATGAGTCTGAATCATGTTCGACGTCTCAGGCTTTTCGAATATCGTGTGTACTCGGAAGTGAAAATATTTCGACACATGTTTGAGCACACTTGCGATTTATTATTTATATTATATTATATTATATTATATTTATGTATATTGTATATTATTTATTTGTTTCGTATCGAGCCACTTTCAACGACTAGAATATAGACTAACTAGAATATTACTAGAACTATATACCTCTATACTTGTAGGTTTTCGAAAACTATGCGGTTCGGTGCTTGTGCGTTTGCGGAGAGAATTTTAAAATACACGGAATATAGTATATAATGTAGATTGTCCAGAAATATAATATAGTATATATTATGTGTAACATAGATTATAATAAATATGATATTATAGATTGCTCAAGTTGCACAGAATATATATAAGAATATTCTATATTATGTTATATGTAATATAGAATATAATAAATATAATAAATTAAAATATAATATAATATACTAAATATAATAAATTAAAATAAAATATAACATGTAGGTTACACAAATTTCTAAAAATATGTGGAACATCTAGAGCACAGTGTTTTCAGTAACATTCACTCGCAGTTGCTGCTTCTTTAATTAAATTCTCAAAAATATGTATCAGCATAGAAACAGACCAGTCGCAAGATTCGAATAGTACTTTCGCGAATAGTACTCGTATTCTGGAAATTAGAATTCTGCGGAACCGATACGTTCTCTGTCTTGTCATAAGATCCAAAGGAGGTGCCCGAAAATCGGACACGCGCGATTCGTTTGAAACGAGATTTTCTCCTTTTCAATTCTCACACGTTTGCACCGATCCGATGGTGTGACTTCTGCTTTGCATCCCTCTAAAGCTGGAATTTCCTACAAAAACGTCAGACCGACATTCCCTCTATGATGGAAATAATATCATTTGTATATTTCATTTCATTTTCTACGAGTGTTCAGAGCTGATGTTTGAAAATCAAAAAAAAAAAAAAAAGAAAAAAGAAACGAGTGTAAAAAAAACGAGAACAAAAGTGGGTAGATATTTATTTTACATTAAAAATCGACGATTAAATATCTAATACACATGAACGTTAGATGTACGTTCTTGTTTCTTCACGTGAATTCAATTTATTACACTAACGCTTCTTCATTAAACACAGCGATACGAATATAAGCACCAATTTGATTGAAAGTTCACTAGTATTCTTTTGTTTGATCTCAACACGCCATCAGGAGTAACAAAGCTTCGTTATATGTAAAAACATTTTTACATACTTGCGAGGTGCTCGATCCCATCTCTGGCATCTTGGTTGACAATATCCATTCGCGTTTCGCGTCGTTTTGGCTAACTCGCTCTGCCCATCGAGAAGCAACTTCAGGTATTTTCTCATACACTGAGTTTCAGCCTCCTAACAGGCCGTTTCTAGAAGTGCGCGCAGCTACTAGAATGTCGTGATTTACGAGAATTACGTTGTTCGCACGCGACAACGGTATAACTGTTAGGATCGCCGCGGTTAGGTCTTCCGAAATGTTGAAAACACGAGCACGAAACTATTTTTCTCGCTACAGTTGGTGCGTGTGTTTTTATTAATTCTCGCGGTAATTTCGAAACGACAATCAATAACGGAAATGCGGCGACAACATTTGTTAATACGTTCTCTTCGTGGAATGAATTAACGAACGCTGAAATATTTGATAAAAGAGAAATATTGTTACGTCATACGAGAACAGGTGGAAAGAGAATTTATTGAGCCAAGTCTGATGAAAATATTTGAATATCGATACTGATATCTTTAATTTATTTTAGAATTTTGTAATTGATTGACGACTCGACGAAACGCAAATTACCACTGGTGTCCGTCGTAATTTCTAATTGTCTCGCCGCTCACTTGTGCGTGAAATTTCCATAAAAGAATTCGCGGCATCACACACGTGGAAAGTTCCGAACATTTCCAAAGACGGTTACACGGTTCAATTTGCAGCGGGAATTGCTATCGCCGGCCATAACCTGGGGAACTATGGGAGACCTACGTATTCCCCACGCGCGGCCATTTTTTTCTAATCCAACCTGTTTATACTTGCGTTTCGTTAAACACCTCGGCGAAGCGAAACGTGGAAAGCAAAACGTGAAATTTGACACGGCAGAATGTCAACGAAACGCATCCAACGAAATTGCAATTTCCAAAATATGAACCGTTTTCAAGTTACTTGCTGTGCATACACTTTTGCCGCCGTTTACGGGGTTTTTTTCACCCTTGGAATTAAAATTTGAATATTCGTTGCATATCTGTGGCAGTCACTTCGAATAAATCCCATAAATCGAAAGGCAGAAATGGTGGTGACATTGCAAACACTGTTTTTTTAATTTCACTTTGGAATTTCCTATTGTTCATCTTTTTACGAATAAATTCGTAAAACGTGGAAGTAATTGGTTTGTCTTTTTGAGAATTGAAAGTTGATGTTATGCTAAGGAAGAGTAAAGTTGATTGAAGTTATGTATCAATTCTTACATATTAATGTATATTTATAATAATATTATATATATTAATAATTAATATATTTATGATAATATTATATATATTAATGATTAATATATTTATAATAATATTATATATATTAATAATTAATACATATATATTTATACGATATATTCTCATATTCTAGACAAAAAAAAAAAACCACCATTGATGTTAAAAATGTGTAACATATCTATGCATATTAATACGATACTAATAGGAATACAGAGAATATACGAAAATATTCTGTGAAAATTACCACCGATAAATTAGAAACGTGTATTTAACACGGAAAGATGTGTGTATTTCACAGGCAGGACGAAGCTTTTGGCGAATTACATCCTTTGGCGTATCTCTCTAACCGCGGAACGCGAAGGGAGATTCGCAAAAGAGTTGAAGCACCGGTATAAATCTGTCGTTTTCACGCGATATCCTATTTTAATTGGCACGAGCATCGTGTAAAGGTTTTCTACAATCACTTACAAACTGTGTACCGCGTTATATCCACGCTAGTGGACTCGCTTTTTGTAATACCAACGATACCGCTATCATTTTTCTACTCTTCTCTCTCTCCCTGTGTTTTTTGTCTGCGTGTGTGTGTGTACGTGTGTGTTTTAAACGAAACACGAGAGTGGCCGTACTCGTTTCCATATCCGCGAAAGAACCGCTGTTCCAAGCAAGGCGATAGAAATATTTTGTCGCCTGTGCTTCCTGCGTTCGACGATAATTTCGCCGCGGCGACGATAAATGAGAGTTTCTCTTTTTTTCGCCGATAATTTCGCGGCTCTGTGTTAATTGAAAACGATGGCGCGAGATTTTTTTTTCAGGCGGGAATTAGTCATCGAAACGCGTAAACTGCTGGTATTCACGAGCACCAATTGCACGTGCACGAAGTGGCGAATATTCGCGATCGAACCGGTGTCTGGTCGCGAAAATATTATCGCGAGCTTGCGGCCTCGCGGGTGTGTGAATCGAAAGCACGAGATGTTGACACTCGCGGAAGGAATATTAGACTAGAGGTATTAAAAAATTCAGAAGGAAATATATGTACATCAGGAAGAATTAAGAAATTAAAGGAACAAAATTGGCACGAAAATCCGTTTAATATATTTTCCAAATATTCAAGAACATATACAGTGCGATGTGACACAGAAACGAAAGATAATTTTGATTCTTGTCACATTGCGAGTTGTATATTAATTATATTTCAAACAAAAGGATTCGAAAATCCGCATTGACCAGTTGATTAATGTACCAAGCACTGTCGACAATTAATTAAAGTCGAGAATTTATTAAACATGAGAGTTTAAATTTAAAAGTGACCCCCTGCTGAAACTTCACGCTGATTCGTATTTAATTACGAATATTCATTCGTCGTGAAGCGTCAATTATCGACGAGTCGCGATCCATCGATCAAGAGTGGCAACAAGAGGTGGAGGGGGTGGTTCCAGGTCGCGGAGCGAAACGGGCGACGCAAAAGTGAATTTATGGAAGGCTGAAGGGGAAAACGACAAAATATTTTGATAGCCTCTTCTGTTACGTGGCTTCTGTGTACCGCGACCAACTATGCAAATAATTCCAAGTGTTTGTATTCCACTCCACGGCCGGGAAGAGAGAGAGAGAGAGAGAGAGAGAGAGGGTGGAGTGCGATGAAAACCCGGGCGAAAAGCGAAGAACGGATAAACGAACAAAGGATAACGCTTAACTGCAACTGACTCCTCTGCGATTTCGTCGACGAGAGTAGTTCGAATCGTTCTATAAAACTCTGGCCGTTCGGTTGGAAAACGTCAGCCACGCTTTTGGAAGATCCGCTTCGTGTTGTTTGCGCGGCGGAGTTTGGGGTGGGCGGATGAAAAAGGAACAGCGTTAGATTTACCATGCGTGCGCTCGTCGCTTTCGAAGAGAATGATAAAGTAAAGGGGAACGAAATGCACTCTTTATGACGCGTCAGTGTCATAGACGAATAAATAAAAGGCACGTCGGCTCTGTGATGAAGTCGAATTTTACGATTCGACGTGCCGCGAAAGAAAGTGTGTTCGTACGTATTATGAACCTTTCGTATTTTTTTTTTTTTTTTATTTTCTCGTTCTTTCTTTCTCGTGGTTTTCATCGATCGGAATGAATATTTTAATGCGTTGGAAAGTGATTAATTTAGAACGCTATGGTGAAAACAGAATGTTGATAAAAGTCATTTTTAGGTACAGTGAGATTAATTGGATGTTCGTGATGGAAAAATAAAACACGACTGTCGTGATTATAATAGTAATGACGAATGTGACGGTTTTGGATTGTCTTAGTAATAAGTTAGTAATATATATATAATAAGTTATTAATAAGTTAGTATACGGTAGTACATAATAGTAGTATACTAGCATATAGTAATGTATATAGTAGTATATATAATATAGTAATATATATATAATAACTATAATAAGTTAGTAATAAAATATAAATTAACTAAAAGTTTTCAGACTACTAAAAATCTTGGATATTTAAATTGGATTAAATTAAAAATGTAATATTGATTCGGAATAATAATCAAAAAGTACGTCAATTAAAAATCTATCAAATTGAAACGTACGTGGTAATTTAGCTCAACGTTTCTAAATATAACGAATGAAAATATTAAAATTTTACTCTATGTCGAGACTCGACAAATTTCAAAAGTTGATTTTCCCCTAAGAAATATTCTGTTCTTCCTTATCGACTGAGTTTTCCACGTAAAATCAGTTGCTGATCCAAGATTATTGATCGTCTTTTGGTATTGCAAATTGCTCGATTTTCAATTAATCCTTTCTCAAATAATCTTACAGATTCCGCGTGAAGCAACGAAACGTTATTGTCGTATGATAGCGGAGAACATGTTGATTAAATCTCCATTTTTTAATGATAATTTTGTCTGCAGTATCAAGAATATTCAGCTTCGTCTCATTGCTTATAGTTATTGTTTTTATTTGAATAATAAAATTAAAATTCGTACATTCGCAAATGGTACAAACATTCGCACTACTTATAAATTTTTGTTAGAAATTTTCTATTTATGATTCACAATGATGATGGAATTAATAATTTCCATTTCTACTAGTTGTAAAAATATTTGTACGTATTGGAAATTTTCTACTTGTGATTCACAAAAGTAAATGCTATTAATTGTCATTGATTAACTTTTATATTGTTGACCATCAAAGTTGCAAGGCTCGCAAAAATAGTTCGACAGTGAGATATTCGTTGGAAATCCTCTATTTCTAATTTCGTAAGAAAGAATCACGGTAAAAACTTCTCCGGTATTGAAGTCAAACTTCATTTCACTTCAATTTTACTTAAAAATTTTGCAAAATGCTGGAAATTGAGAGAGTGTAGACGTTCTTCGAACGCACAAAATTCTACTCTGCGAGCTGAGAATGTTTGAAAAGATTCTCGCCGATAATTCACGAGTAAGAAACTCGTCCGGTTCTCGATTTAACGCGGCGAAAAAGTTAGGACAACCGCGTCATTGTACCCTCTCCTTCGACCACCATAGTACCTTTAAAGAGTGGTGGACACATCATTGGAAGTTTCTGGCGGTACGTGAAAAGATCTGGCAAAGTTTAACCGATAAAAAGGCAAACTTGCCGCAGGAGAGTCCCTAGCAGGGGGGAGGAGGACGTGATTTCGTTATGCCACGGTCTCCCATTGCAATCGTAACTTTTTCAACCGTGGCCCTGCTGATAAGCCCGCGTTTAACGAGCTATAGATAGTTACGCGGTTGTCCCGCGGCTGCGATCGCTTATTAACCTTTAACACTCGGCTCGTTTCGTGCCATTTGCTCCGCTCGTTTACTACAAAATTGAAACAGCACGATTGCCAGTCGCGAAATGAATGTACAATGCTATGAAAACACAGCGTGTACGGCGTAACATGCAACAAAATTCCATTATCGACGATAAATATTGAATGGTAAAAGAGAAGATAAATATTGAATGGTAAGAGAGTGTAGAAGCAATAATGGCGACAAAACTAAGATTCTGTAGACTTTCTTTTTATTTTTAAAAATATTTGAAATTGCAAGAGTGTTGTAAAATAATATGGTTGTATAAAATGTTCACAATTTCTGGTTTTAGGCTTTGTTTATTTTCACATTCGCGAGAATTACGAAACACTGAAGAATCTGTAATTTCTGAATATAATTGTTCGGGAATTAAAATGGTAAAAAATATAGAATTTAAATATTCCCAAGTTTTTAGCAAGGCGGTATATATGTAAAGCTATACTTCTGCTTTGTTAGATTGAAGTTTCGAATTTGACGAAGAAAAGATTTAATAGATAATCTGTCTTGTTACAAGCAAGTTTCAAGCTTCGAATCAACGTTTGAATAACTATTTGCCGATAAATTCTGAACGATCTCACGCACTCTGTGAAACACGCAACTGATATTTATTTTCTCTATTTATGACGAAACGAAATGACAACACGAGAGAGCAGAAAGTATCGAAGTGCCGCGTTACCGCACGGTGATCGTGAAAAATAGCAGAAGTTCCCGCGCACGGCGGTGCTCGAAAGAAAAACATTTTGAGAAGCGACAGATTTGTTCAGGGGTTTTCGTGACAGGCACAATTGATTCCCGGTTCGCCACCATCTGGAGACACATCGAATTTTTCATAGCCGGCGCGTGGCTAGAAAAATAAAATCTCGAGCAAGTGCCAAATTTGTCCAAGCGCGGTTTTCTTCGAGAAATGGCGGATCCCTCGCGCGAGTAAAGCCAGAGAATAAGAAACAGTGACGAATTAACTTTAGAATCGCCATGCAAACCAAACTAAAGGATTTGCAGATTTGTTGGGAAAGTGCAAGGAGAAACACAGTTTTGCAAAATGCTCGAAAATTGCAAATTGAGCAGTTCTTCGAATTTTTATGTCGCTAAGAAATTTTTGAAATTCATGGATATCTGAGACTGAGATTATATTATATCGTTTCAATATTTCGTGCTGCATATATCTTTGCAAATATCACGTAATTCAGATACAGAAGAATAATTGAAATAAATACAATAATAATGTCAGAATTATCGTGTACCAGAATAACTGAAAAAAATTGAAACGTTCAATGGAGGAAAAATCTGCTAGAAATACACTACATCGAATCAAATCTGAAATCCATTCAGAACTTGAACAATCTAATTTCAATTTTTTTTTTGAAAAATTACCACGGTACCGTAAAACTATTGCAATCACATGACGGTCAATAAAATTCTCCAAGAGGAAGCCAAATCGTTCCAAGTCAAATCTAATTTTCCTCGATCAGACTTGATTTTTCGTTCATTAAACCCTCGCGAGGTGAAAAACCCTTGTTTCCTTTTCTTGAATTTTATTCCTTTTGATTTCTTGCTACAAAGTGGCAAGTAACGAGGAAAATGAAATTGTCAGTCTCGTTTCCCTCTCGAATCAATATGCTCTGTTAAATTCTTCATTGCGAGGTTCGATTCTCGAACGTATCGAGCACTCGCTCGTTGGTATCCTCCGTTTATTGCAAATTCGTGCAATGGGGGGGGGGGGAGTTTGTTTAATGGGGGTTTCTCCTGCGAGCGTTAATGCATTTACAGAACTTTCGCTCGATGCAAAATGTCGGCGACATTTGTTGCTGCGCGATAAAGCGAATTAATCGTGCTCTTGAGCAGTGTTTTGCGAAATTAAAATGTGGTATCGTGGAAAATCGACTTCATTCCTGTGTGTGTTTTAAATTATGACAAGGCAATTTATGTAACGGGGAAAGGTAAAGAATTAATGGTATTTAATATTTGACAGATCGATAATTATATAGAGAAAATATCACTTTGACACGCGTATTTTGAATATAGTAAAATATGGATAAATAAATGTTTTAATGTGATATAATATTATGGAAATTTAATTCATTTCAGTTGATTAATTATTTCAGCGATGCGATATCGTTCAAACTTTAGTAAATTAGTCTTGAATTTTTATATCTCAATCGAGAAAGTTCCAACACAATTTTAAATATAAAATTGAGACTAGAAATTGTGCATAGCGATGAGACTTCTTTTGTGCGTATTACATTCTGTTCGAAGGAAAGATATTTATTATCGTAGAGGTATTACTGGGTCGAGAATGATCCAGTAATGGGCTCAGTTATTAATGTAATATGGCTAACATATGTATCAAAGTATTAATATTAATTTTAATTGTGTCGTAATGATATTTAATAATTCATTGTAACGCACAACCCAGCTACAGATATACTTACCGGACACTTTACAATATCACAACAATCGTATATCATTATTTCATCGTTTATCCAGTGTGTTGGAACTTGTCATTCATACGATTAAAAATTATCAAATTTTTGTCCGTGCATTATCTTCAAAATACACACAACTGCTTATGAAAGTGTGCACGTGTGCATAAAACACTTTGACACTTGATTAACGCTACAATATACGACTCTGATATCGTAACTATGTTCGAGAAGCAACTCTAAAGCAAAAGCGAAAACCAAATAAAAATTGCAAATTAAATATTAAATTGAAGTAAAGTAAAGGGAAGATCGTAGAGGCAAGGAATCTAGTCTTGTTCCTTTTTTCCGACTATCACTTTTGCGTCCATTAGCTGCGCGCACGTATTCACCGAAGCGAGCGAACATCAACCAGAATAAATAAATCGTTAACTCTCAAAACACTCGCGCGCACGTTCGCCACCGGTTAACCACCAACGACTAGGAACCCCATTAAATCGTTCCGAAATCCATTTACCTAATTCCCCCCCTCGCCGTGTTTCGAGCAGCGCTCCTTCACCCCGCAACTTTACAACCAACAGAACCGGAAAACTTTTCGCCGCCGGTTGGTGGATCTTGCAAATTTTCTCCCATGCATCGTCGAACGAACAGGATTCCGCGACGCGCGTAAGAAGAAACGTTTCGCTGCTGCCGCGATGATTTCGTGCGGGTCATCGAGCTGAGTCGGTGGAAACGGAAGTTGTCTTTCCATTAATTATGCAGCGACGAAACTTAAGCGGCGTCTCTTTTTCACGTGGGAGTAGACTATGGGCCAAGTCCCTTTAATGTACGCTCGCTGAATCCACTTCGATGCACTTAGGAAATTTTCAGACACGGGTAATAAGTCGTCGCGTGTGTACATGTGCGTGCGTGCAACTTTCGAATGAAGTTTAGCCAAGTTTCCCTGAGAGGGTTCGTAAATAAATGCAAATGACGAAACAGGGGATTAAGACATTATCAGTTCGTTCGTCCCTCGATTGGTCTCGTCTTCGGTTCTTTCTTGGGAATGCCGATGCTGAATAATATAAACGTGCGCTGGTTTCGACAGTTTTGATTAATGTCGTTTCCCGATATTCCTGCAAAATTTTATTTCATTTAAGAGTTAATTACTAGAGTTTTTACTCTAGTAATAGTAAATTTAACAACAACCACACTAAATATCAATATATTCAAGTAGAATGTAGGTTACGTTATAACAGGTTCAATTATTAAGTTTGACGTTACTTTTAAATAATCAGATTTCTTTTTAGATTCAAATTCACATTCATCGGGAACGCTGTATTGTATTTAGAAATGAATATTTTATTCATTTCAAGTGCTTCCGTTATTTCTACATAATTACATAAGTACGTTCACGGTCCAATGATGAAAAGTAACAGTATAAAACCTGATGATTGCTAGTTTTAATCTTTTCATTAGTTTGCAATCTTGGATTATTAGTTCGAATCTTGAAACAGGAGCAAAATGAACTTGAATTCGTACGAGCGAAATGGATTTACTTGCGAACGAAATGAATTTGGACTTGTCATTTTTCAATTGGAATTTATAACGAACATACATTCCCAATGGTTATTACGTGGAGTGTTGATATCTCTAAAATTATCCGAAAATAATTCAATTAGAGCGTCACACCGTAAACATCGCGTCATAGTGTCGCTATGGGAAATTACGAAACGCACGGCCTGCAAAGTGTCGCAGGTTTCGCGCGTTGAATCCACGCGGTCCAATTTACCGTTTATGTTCGGTGTTTCGAGATTTCCGTGTCGTGGCAATTTTTAGAAATTAAATAGAAATTTTAAAAAACAAAACAGAGAGGAGACGAAGGCGTGCAAGCTTATTAAGCCGTTGGATGGAAATGCGTGAAGCTGCGCCTCGTATTTTTCCTCAATTTGCATTTCGCTCGCGTGTCGTTCGTGTTTCGTCGAGCGAATTTCCGATTTCGCCTCGGAAACTCGTCAGTCGCTTCTCGCGCGTTATTTATTAATAACAAATGTCGCGGTAGAACAACGCGCGCCCGATGAGATGAAGAACCAAGCGATAATTGGGGATGAACGTGTTCGATGAGTTCACCGACTGCAGATTTTTATGCATTTTTGAAATATTTCGAAGTGCAGAGAACATGAGAATATGTAAAATATTCAAAAGTTCGATGTTTTTTTGATGATACTTGGGAATTTTACAATATTTAGCAAGTGATTTATTGGGTACGAACGTGTCCGACGAGTTTATTAAGAATTTATGGATGTTTGTGTAACTTTGCAATACTTCAAAGTGCAAAACATATATAAAATATGCAAAAGTTCGATAGTTTTTTGATGATATTTGGGAATTTTACAATATTTAGCAAGTGATTTATTGGGTACGAACGTGTCCGACGAGTTCATTAAGAATTTATGTATTTTTGTGTAACTTTGAAATATTCCAAAGTGTAAAACATATATAAAATATTCAAAAGTTCGATATTTTTTTGATGATATTTGGAAATTTTACAATATTTAGCAAGTGATTTATTGGGTACGAACGTGTCCGACGAGTTTATTAAGAATTTATGGATTTTTGTGTAACTTTGAAACATTTCAAAGTGCAAAACATATATAAAATATTCAAAAGTTCGATATTTTTTGATAATATTTGGCAATTTTACAATATTTAGCAAGTGATTTATTGGATACGAACGTGTCCGACGAGTTTATTAAGAATTTATGGATTTTTGTGTAACTTTGAAACATTTCAAAGTGCAAAACATATATAAAATATTCAAAAGTTCGATATTTTTTGATAATATTTGACAATTTTACAATATTTAGCAAGTGATTTATTGGGTACGAACGAGTTTATCAGGAATTTAAGGATTTTTGTGTATTTTTGGGATGCTTCAAAATCCATAGAATGCGTTGAGTGCATAAAATATTCAATGGGCAATGATTTTTACAATATTTGCGGTACACGAAACAATTTTCTACCACTGCATTTTCAGGAACGTAAATTTATACTCGAGGGAACTCGCAATGAATTTTCCTTCCCAAATTTGAAACTCAATTTTATCAGAATAAAGTAATTGCATATAATAGTACCTCTTGAACGAGATTAGGATTTTTAAGATTTTGCGTGGCATTTCTATTATTTTCAGGAATATTCAAAGTCAAATTAAAAATGACAAATGGATTTCTTAAAGCGATAAGATAAAATAATTTAATAAAAGAATATTTTAATAAAATAATTTGCAACAGTTCCTGGAAGAAATAAAATAGGAATTTAAATAATCGCCATGGTTGGTTCTCATCTAAAATTCAGTTTACGATCTGTTAGCTGACATCACAATTGAAAATCAGAAGGATCTAAATTATCTCGATATTTCGGTGTACACGATTTAATTTCATTGAACTTTATCACTTATCTCTGTCGAGATACGGAAAGTATAAAATACTAACAAATTATAATCCAATTACGTGATCCAGCTTGACATCGCTCGAGAGGGTCGATTATAACTTCGTGTAATATCAAAATATCACTGAAAACGGTAATACGAGGGAACAACGGGTAATTAATATTATAATTCCATTATTCGACAATGACAATTCAGCCGCTCTCGAGCAACGTCGTTCCTTTCTTCAATTTCTCCCCGGCTTAATTCGCCCGTGCGGTCTGTTTGCATAATTTTTCCCCCGATAACAACGAACCTCGCATTACGTCGTTACTCCTCCAATCGACGACGTAATAATATTGCGAAACATTCTATATATATTCACATCCAACGCGCTTCGTTCTACGGTAATTACACGGCGAATGCGAGACAAGCAGAACAAAAACGATCGTAAAAGTCCAATTCTTATCCGATCCGCGTCTCTCGGCTTCGCGGAATCAACGTGCCGTGAAATCATTGTTATTCTTTCGAGAGCCCATGTGTTTCCTGCATGTCACGGTTGACGTGATTGCAAATCAAATGAATGCGGTCATTTGGCGCGTGCATTTTGCATTCAGTTCGTGCACATTTGCATAAACATCCGGAGGCTGCTTGCCAGTTGTGAGTCGATATTAAGGAGTTTTTCAAATGTCAGAATACCGTGGTATATCGATACGGGCGTACGCTCTTATTTTAAGTTTGTTCGTATTTTGAAGATGGTTCGCGTCTCGGAAAAGAGGCGCGTCGGTCGAAAAAAATTCGACGCAGTCTCGCGTCCAACAAAAATATTCTTCCAACGAAAATATACAAATGTACAGAAAATAAATATCCACCGAAACGGAATGCAAGACTTAACCGAAACCATTTCAACTTTCATTGTGTCGCGATTTAATATTTCTCTAAAAAAAAAGATACAATAACAAAGAATCGTAAGGCAAGGAAACGCACGTGTGGCAACAGCTAGAAAAATCGAACGTAATCGTGTCGCGAAATCGTGTGAAAATCTGGGATTGAGCTTATAGCATCGTCAATTGTGAAAACAGGGCAGAAATACGATACGTGATCGAAGCATCGAAACGCATTGAGACGCGATCCGATCGAACACGACTTTTTTGCGTCATCGTCGAACAAAAGTTGAAATTTCACAGCTTTCACATCTGCAATACTTTCTACATAATTTCTTTCAATTCTAAAAAAAAAGAATAATGCAAAAATGTATTCGACGCACGTTTCTGCTCAAAAGTACTATATTCGTTTCAAAAATGGAAGAAATGATATTTCGTGTATATATAATATGTATGTTAAATTGTTTAAAATTATGCAATATATATTAAAGATATAATTGGATAATTCATATACTCTGTCAAATATTGGGGAATTTCTAGGAAATCTGCTCATACTACAAATAACTTCTTTCTCGTTGTTGCCACCAACAATTATTTTATAACCATCTCTTGCAATTTCAATTTCGAAAGTGCGCAGCCAGGGGAAAATTCGTTGGAATAATTCAGTTCGCTGATGAAACCTTTTGCAAAAGAAGTGAAATACTCACAATCAGCGTGATACTTTCACAGAAACAAAGAAAGAAGGGAGAAGGGAACATTTGTGAGCCATGGGAAGATTCGCTTAAAAGGATCTGACAAGGAACGTGTTAATATACATTTTGCATAAACGTAAACTGGATAACGTCTTGTCTTTACTCTCTCCGCGTTTCTGCCTCTCCCCTTTTTTCTCCTCTCATCTCATTGAATCCGGAAAAGAAATTTCTGTAACAGAAGAACGTGCTGCGAGCGTCGGACTGAAATCTCCTTGGGGGGATGCAGCGCGAATCCTCGTGCATTTCTCTTTGCAGTCGCCGTCATTGCTTTTGAAGTATCCGCGGAATACAAATGCTCTCCGCGGTGATTTCAGCAAATATTATTTGCACTCCTTCGACGCTGAAAAACGTCGCGGGCATCCTGTTTATAAATCACAGCTCCGCTGTGAAAATCATCTTCTTCTCTCCATCGACACTGCTCGCAATTACATTGCGGATTTCTACTCTTTGCGAGATGATAATTAGACGTTGCATCGCAGCTAGTTCCAACTATTAAAATTTTCTGCAACTATTATTTACCATGCAACATGTCCAGGTTGTATTAAAATTATATAATTCATAACTATAATATTACCTATAATTTTATCATACAGTTATATGTTCCGTAATTAAATTACTTATAGTTCTTTTTCTGCAATAGTTGCAATTTTTTATAATAATTACCATAGTGGTCATTATAACAGATATAGTTTTTTAACGACTATAGTTGCATGTACAATAAAATGGAATAATACAGTTTCTGTAATAATTGTTATAACAGATTTACAGCAGTCGTAATTACTGTTCCAATTATAATTTTCTCTGGTATTAATTTCTTTAGATAGTTATGGTTTTCGTAATAAATTTTCTGCAACTATTATTTACCATGCAACATGTCCAGGTTGTATTAAAATTATATAATGCATAACTATAATATTATCTATAATTTTATTATACAGTTATATGTTCCGTAATTAAATTAATTATAGTTATTTTTCTGTAATAGTTGCAATTTTTTATAATAATTACCATAGTGGTCATTATAACAGATATAGTTTTTTAACGACTATAGTTGCNCTGCAACTATTATTTACCATGCAACATGTCCATGTTGTATTAAAATTATATAATGCATAACTATAATATTACCTATAATTTGATTATACAGTTATATGTTCCGTAATTAAATTACTTATAGTTCATTTTCTGTAATAGATGAAATTTTTTATAATAATTACCATAGTCATTGTAACAGATATAGTTTTTATAGCAACGGCTGTAGTTGCATGTACAATAAAATTGAATAATACAGTTTTTGTAATAATTGATATAACAGTTTTATAGCAGTCGCAGTTACTGTTCTAATAATCATGATTTTCTCTGGTATTAATTTCTTTAGATAGTTATGGTTTTCATAATAATTATCACAATGATGGTGGCCAGCTACTTACAAAAATCCGCGATTCATAGGTAAATAATCGAACGTGTTAATGTCGTGCTTTTCAATTTCCCTCGCGTCGTAATGTATTCAACGGTTGTCGAAATGTATTCATTATACGAAGAAATGATTAATAGTCGCGATTGAAACCAATAACAGGAACCGATCGCCGCTGATAATCGGCCACAATCGTGCACAACAAATAACGAGGCGTCATTTTTCCACGCTGTTTATATGCACAACGCGCGGCCATACTTGACGACCTTCTATTTTCACGTTTCCATAAATAATACTCGGGAAAATGCGGATCGAGCTGTTCTGCAGAGGGAGGGTAATATCTCTCTGTCTCTCTCTTTCCTGTGTACTCTGGCGATCAAGATATCATACGGTAACGGATCAATTAATCTCTTTCCACGTTGATTTACCTCTACACCGCTGTCGTTCGAACTTTCAAACGCAGGCCCTTCGCAATGTGTCAGGCCCTTTTTTTGTTTGCTCAAAGTTTAATAAATTCGTCGCTCTTCTGGGGGCGAATAATCCTCCTGGGTGAGCTCGAATGATCATATTTTAATTCTACACGTTTATACTTTATTTCAGCATTTCACTTGTAAAATTGAAATGATGGTAATAATGAATTTTCACAATGTAATTCACGAGTATTCTTAAGAGCATAGTCTTAAGATTGATTTTATTTCAAGAGGAAAGTGAAGATGACAGGGTGTTGCCATGGCAAAGAAAAATTGAAATAATTGAGTAAAAAGTTGAACTTTGAATAACGCAACAACGACAATAATAATATTAATAATTACAATATAATGCAAGTGGAATAGTTATATCCTATGGTGAATTCAAGATGATTGAAGGTTACGATTAATGATGAAATAATTACCGTACAACATGATTGACGATAATTAAAACTTTCAACTATGCAGAAGCTATCACATTTATTCAGAATAGTATAAATATATAAATATATAAAATACTTGTGATACTAAAATTATTCATACGTTAGTAATTGACAAATACTGTTATTATTCGAAATATTACTATTTTAATTTTAACTTTTCATTACGTTCATCCGAGACGAATTTTTTTTTTCGGCAATTTGCGCAATTATGTAACAATTTTTACAATATATTCACATATGAAGAAGAATTAGGTTTGGGAAATTTTTTGAAAATTATATATCGTCTCGGCAGTTTTTTTATATTAAGATCAAATATCCCAACGACTCTCAGAAAGAGAGAGAGAGAGAGAGGGAGAGCGAAAAAGAAAAAAAGGTGGCAGGAAAATTACACATTTACATGTCCAAGGAAAGAATTTTTTCCATGTATTAAACACTGAGAGAGCTTATATCCCGGTAGACGCGTGGAAAGTTCTTCACAAAGTTTGTACGAGAAAGAAACGAACTCGTATCAACTCTTCGAGGTACAGTGAAATAAAGAACATCCTATCTCTTTAGTGCTCGAGCCTGCATGAGTCATACACCATTTTTGAATCGCGAAATTTTATGTCACAGACAATCAAAAGAAATCGCGACTTTATCACGATTTTACAAGCAACCTTAAAAAGAAGGAACCCTTCGGAGCACAGTGAAATAAAACTCACCACCTTTGATTTGTGAGATCTTACGTTGCAAATAATGAAAAAGACAAACGCGTTGTAGTCGTGATTTTACAATCAATCTCACACGTATCTATGTACGTACATGGGTCTCACTTTCTGCCCGAGAGCCCCAAAAGCGTTGTTCGAGGAGCTTCAGATTTCCGTCGATGTCGCGTTTCGAAACGTATCGCGTTCGTAAGGCTCCCGGATCGTTCGGTGGGGTTTCAGCGAGTTGCTTGCATCGGCACTCGTCGCTAACCGGAAGAAGTGGATCGGTGGATTCGTGGTTAACGAACGAGAGAGAGAAAGGGGATGTCGGAAGGACAAGAGAAGTGGGATGAAGAGAAACTGGCGGTCGGTCGATTCCTCTTTTCAGTGGGAAACGCTTAGGAATTCAACGAGTCTCTAGAGCACTTGATCGCGGTTCGGTTTCGAACGATCGAAGCGCGTGAACGGGAGTCGGTGACACGATGACAACGGCTCCTGGAACAACCTCGTTCAGATGCATATCATTGACAACGGCCGTGTGAATCCACCTGTGAAGCCATCTCTTGGGCCAGACAACCATACTTCGTGTTCTTTTCGTACTTTGCTTATTTGTCCAGCTTGGGAAATCTAATTTACATGGAAATATCGAGCGTATGGTTTTCAATAATTAGACGTTTGATTCAATCTGTGATATCCTGAGAAATTCCAAACGATTTGAACAGCTCACGCGGTTGAAATAAATGCAACCTAACATTGATTAGCAATAGTTTATTATGATCCCGCGAGTACACCAGTTTTCTTGAAATTTTATAAAATTATAAAATTACAAAATTACAAAATTATAAAGTTATAAAATTATAAAGTTATAAAGTTATAAAGTTATAAAGTTATAAAATTATAAAATTATAAAATATAAAATCTAGGTGCAACACGATGAAAAGATATTTCCTTCCCTTGCCAAAATAGAATTCAACCTCTTGCGCACCTCGAGGATTTTTTGTCCCAAAATTGTAATACTTCCTCAGTTTCAAGTACATTCAAGTAAAACGAAATAGGCCAAACAAATAATAAACGTATTACTTCTCAATAATTTCTACCCAGTGATATCATCGAACCGACGTTCGAAGAAAAGGCAACGAATTATTGTATACGGTTTGGTCACTCGTTATGGTCCGCAATCAGTTGCCAGCGCATTGTGATTAATGACACAGATTAATCAGAAAAGATTGCTTGAAAGAAATCGAAAAATTGCTTCAGTAAAGATCAATTGACAGAAAGAATCGCGTCTCTGAATTACACCGGAAATAGAATCGCAAACTGCGTAATTTCAGCTTTGCGAGACGAGGCAGAAAAAAAAAACGAGTCTCTCGTCTCGAGTATGTAGTTGACGCAAGTGCGAATATATATATATAGCGGAGAAAGAGGATCCGTGTACAGCTAGTGTAGCTCGGAACGTTAAAAAACCAATTGCTGTCTCACGGTTACATGGATATTAATCACGCGATCGATCGATAGACCCGCGTTGGAATCGCTTCCTAAAACGGATTTGCTGTTAATATTGTGAAACGTATCGGCGAGCAGAGCGACGCGGTTCGCTGCTTCGATTCTATCCGGCTATATTGACAGAAGAGGATTGGAAATCAGGCCGCGGCGCGGATCAGCGCGTTCGGTAACGACATTCCCTTACGACGACGACGACGCTGCGAGCGAAACCTCGTTTTATTCCGCGCGACGACGACGACGACGACGTCTACGCGAGAACCAAGGCGATACAACGTTCTGTTAGACGCCAAGAATATATAATGTCGCGCATTGAACAGAACACGCTTCGTTTACACGTAGAATCAAAGAAATCACGATTTTAGGGAAAACGAGTTTGAACGTTCCTTCTGTACCAAGTTTTTTTTTTTAATAGTATTTCGGACATGCAACGAATTTTAATCGTAGATAATTTCAATTATCATCGCTTCGTGACCAAATAATGGTATAAATAATTCTGCGATTGCCCGAGGTAACATTAGAAAAAAAGTCTAGAAATATTGGAAAGAAAATCTAGAAAATTATTATACTAGAAAGTCTCATTTGAATTTTGTGGATGAATAGTGTATGTACGTACACATGATAAAATGGAAAAATATATTAAAAAAGATGTTAGAACAATATATAGTTATTATGTTATTCTAACATTTTTATAACGTTAATATATAGTTATTATATTGTTCTAACATTTTCATACTATTAACATATAATTATTATATTGTTCTAACATTTTTATAATAGGACAATATATAGTTTGAGCATTGAATGATTATGTTCAGCAAAGGCAGACGACTTTTCATTACATCTATTTTGGATACTAAATGTTATTTAACAATGATTATAATGGCAAAAATATAAACATTTTACAATGTCATATCAATATTATTTCATAATATATCGTATGATGCAATATTTTATAATTGTACGCATATATAATTATAAATATTATATTTATATCGTATTTTATAGTTGCAACATGTTTTTTAGTATTGACTGAGCGTAGATTACAAAATTCGAATTTTGTTACGTGCACTATAGTCGCTTACTTTGAACAAAACAATTATTACTAAATGACTGTTTTTTTTTCTTCGTTTGATTTCGTTGTTTGCCTTTGTTATATTATTTCATTATTCAATTTTATTGTATTTATCTAGGTTGAATATGAAATTTAGATGAATGTTACGGACTGATTGAAACCTTCTATACAAAACAAGTTCACGTTGATTCACGGGGAAAATTAAATGAAGAATAAATACTCGATTGTATGGCGCCAATTAAAAAACATGAGAGCCAATCTGGGTGTGGGGAAGATTGGGGCCAATCAATCTAACGATTCAGTAAAATATGACAGAGTTCTATATTTGTACATATAACAATAATGCAGAACGTACTTCGAAAGAAGGTATAACATCAATTATTCACTTTTTTGATGATATAATTTACACTATATTGTTTGCGTTTGTGAAAACTGAATTTTATATTACAATATAAGTAATCGATAATCAAGTCATAATTTATTTTATCAAGTCGAGATAAACATAGAATTCGTGTCTCGCTTAATGGCAGAATATTATATCAATTTAATAGAATTTAATGTTTTGGTAGAACTGAAATTACTTTAATATTTTCATTTTTAATTAATTAAAGTAGAATACTATAAATACTACTATAAATTGCAACGTTTGGATACATTTTTGTTACAATATTACGAAATACTAATCTCTTAGGTTTTAATCTTTCATCTCAACTGTCCAGATAATTAAGTACAGTAATGTACAGTGTCGTTCAAAAGTCTTGGGCCAGTAGGTTACTTAAACCTAACCTAAACCTCGTTCGAAAGGTTAAGACTTTATCGTGAATATATATTATGTAATAAAATATTACACATATAATACAATAATGCACGTATAATACAATATACATTGTAATAATATAATAACACAATACATAATATGTTAACAGGATCTTTAACTGCGTCTATTGTACAAAATATGTTTCATATTTATGATATTTAATTATACTGTACACTGTATAATTTATACGTCTATGAATCTGTGTCTATCTAATTCATATTGCATATAATTTACAATTTATATAAATTATTATAAATTAAATATAAATACAAACATACATTTATATATCATTTATAATTTATTAATATAATATAAATATATTAATATATACTTAAATATATATTTATATGTAATTTATAATTTATTAATATAATACAAATATATTAATATATACTTAAATATATATTTATATGTAATTTATAATTTATTAATATAATACAAATATATTAATATAAATTGATATATATTTAATTTATACATTTATATGCAATTTGTAATTTATTATTCTAAATTAAATATAAATATAAATTTTTATCGTAAAAATTGAAACATAAGTTCTCGTTCTAAGAAATATCGCCTCGATTCTAAGATCACCGTGCGGGCCTGTGCTTAAGGAAAACCGACTCAATCGAGCCAAGTCGCGAAGGAGCACGACTCCATTGTGCAAGGCTATTCGCGACATGGTATCTCGCAAAGCGTCGGAACGTTGGGCGAAAACATTTTCCACGTAGGAAAAGTAATTGCTTTCGTCCTGATATCCCGCGTCGTGACTGCGTCGCGTCGAGTGGCAGGAGTTTCACGATGGCTTCGTTGATGCGACATTAGCGAATGGATTAATCCGCTTTACGTCAGCCTGGCAACGCGCCGGTACGAAGAAGCAAGACGCCCCACGCCGTGGCGCATACATAACTGGCAGACGTAATTGTTATGCCTGGTAGACGTTCGCGAGACGTTGCTTATCAAAACACATACTTTCGCAGTTCGTAGTTCCATGGTAATGAGATATCAACACTTCAGACGCTTTGCCAGCCGCTTCAGGCTCCATTTGCGAGCTTCCATGCCGGTGCGTAAGCCGCCACGGTGATTTTAAAATTCGCGGAGCTGTTGTTGACCGTGGGGGCATGATTGGAAGGTTCTGTTATCAGATTTTGCCTCGAGGGTCGCTCGTAAACGCGTTTGCATTCTTGCGGCGAACATCTCTCGATATATTTCATTGAAATTTCACAAGCGTGTAGCTTAGAGTATAGTCGATCACTTGGATATTGATAGAACGATGTTTTCTTTCTCGATCATCGATTGCCAGGAATGATGATTCAACTGGTTGGAAGTTTCGTGAAATTTTGTTAAAACTGTGACAATTGTATTGATGAAGTTTGAAGTAAATTTAAAATTATTCTAAATTATGAAGAAACAGTAGAAGTTAGTAATAAATTGGGAATAACGAGGTGTAAAAGCTCTGGTTATCAACGCGATCCTATCAGTCTTTTTAAAGAACTGGTATTTTAATCACAGTTTATACACATATTTCGCTTTCATTCTATATCAAAGAATAAAAAATATTCCAGGCCTGTTCGGATCTGCCTTCAAAAATTTGTTCACTTGTAACCATAAATTCACCTCTGTCTTACAATTTTTTCCATAACAAGTACTGTTACAGTTACGTAAAAAAATTACAATGTTGAGTCCAGCAAGCGAATTCGTAACAATTTCCTGAAAAATAAAGCGGGACTAAAGCTACTTCCTTATTACACTTCAATTTTCTCTTTCTCGGTGTAACATTAAATTACTACTTACTCCTTAACGAATTAATCCAATGAATATCACCGCGATATTTATTATTATGATGTACACAGTTTCGCCAGATCACGTATATATGTAAATGAGGGAGAACGGAGAGAAGCGGTAGCTGTAAAAGGAGCAAGGCGAACGATATTACCGGACCGGGGGGGGGGAGGGTGGGAAAAAAATTGGGTTTCTACGCAGATTAAAATGTAACTTCCACACGATGGGAATGAGAATGGAAATGAAATTGCTGTTTCATTTGAGAACGCGTGGTATTCCTCTCATGGTTGAACGATGTGTATCGCGATCTGTATACTTTGCCCATTACGGTTTGCGTATGAGGGGAGGCAGCGAAAGTGCCGTGGAATTTACGCGTCATTCCCTCAAGAGCGTTTTAATTAAAATGGTATTCGAAGCTATACAGTAGGCAGTGGCCGGTATCTTCGTTTCTTTCCTCTTCTCAAACAGCAATTTAAACAAAAGGAAGAAAAAAAAAAAAAAGGGGAAGAAGAAAGGTAAATACCACCGCTGCTTGCCGGACGTTTTTATTCAAGCGCGTTTTAACTCTGGTTTAAACGCTTTGTAAACGCGCGAGTCTTCGTCTGCTTTCATTTGTGTGCTCGCTGGTGATATAACGCGGAAATATAACAGTGGGAATCAACTCTCAGTGCGTTGTATATTTTTAAATTTGGTGTCGCAGCTGCGTTGCGAATGCCAGTTGAATTTCTCGCGGCGAGTATCACGTTGAAGCTTCTGTTTTCGCTATATATAATAAAGTGGATATTTTGTTCGTCAGTTATTTTTAAGTACCATAATCGAAACTTGTAATTGGCAACTCTCCTCAGGTTCCTATTTCTTATCTCGCGATGAGTTTTTCACAAACGAAATTTTTTTTGACAAAGCTGTAATGATCGACTGCGAAACTTCTTTTTTGAAGAAAATACACTGTTTTGCTGCCATTTTGACCATCATGCTAAACATGTAAACTAACTACGAGATTTGAAAATTGTGTCCGCGTAATCAATGCATTTGGATGGTAGTAATTACCACGGGGTAATTAGTTAAGTAACAAGGGACTGTCACTTGGACGAATCATTACTCATTCGGGAGGTATTCAACCGTGGAGGCTTAACGACGTCGTGGTGACAATTTTCTTCGTCCTCCCCCCATTGATTTCGGCGAGAAACGATGCTCTTAAGGGATATTGTTCACCGACGTGTAACAAATGCTTCTCTTTTTCCATGGATCCCGCTTTGTCTCTCCCGCGACAACGCGCTTCGCAGATCGTTCGCTCCCCAAGTTTTGTCGCCAAGAGGAAATTTACAAGTCGTGATTTAAATCAATTTGCCACCTACGATTTGGTTTGATGTTTTTGTCGATCGGAGACTTTTCTCTGTTTCCACTGAAATTTATTTCGTGTATTTACAAGTGTGGTCGTAGAAAGCGTTTCAAACTGCTTTTTAATGAAATGTTTCTTTTTTTTTTTCATTATTTTCTGTATTTTGTTTGTTTTACGACAAATTCTCGTAGTCATGTAAAAGTGATGTGAGATTTAATGTTTTGTACGTGAATGTGTAGTAATTGAAAATATCTTGAATGTAGTGATATTGATTATAATAGTATATTACTATAATTATATATATATATATATATATATATATATATATATATTATTTGTAGTAGGATTTACAATTGCATCACACTGTTACATTTATTATGGATTTTACGATTTAAATATTGCTATTTAATATAATAATATTTGAAACTTTGAAGCTTAAATAGTATATTTAACGTAGAAATGAAATATAACAACGTGTTAAAATATTTGCACTGAATTTACAATATTTATATTAAATTTTACAATATTTATATTAAATTTGTATCATTCGGTAGTTTAATGTTTATATGATTGCAAGAATTTAATACCACGAAAATTACCATAAAAATGATTAAATGCATTATACGATCACTGTAATTTATTAAGGTACCAGGTATAGCAGAATTAACCAATTAAGATTGACTGAATATTCCTTTGAAAAGATTTTAATTTATCGTTAATTCAAATTATTAATTACATCACATGTTCGATAATCTTTGACTGTCTGAATAATTACGTGAATAACGTACCAATCAACGAGTCGTTTTCATTCGAATACTCGTACATTTTCGATCAACATACTTTGATATTTGGTTAAACGAATCGATCGACATTGCGCACGTAATCGATTAATTCGTTCCCATAAATCCAGTGGCTGGAGTCGTGATTATCACTTAAAAAGCTCCCTCTTTTTCAGCATTACAAAATCGTCGCCGAATTCCACTGATCACGGATTTTCTGGATCTGTCCCACTAAGTAGATCTCGTCCCTGGGGGCATCGTTCTGCGACGTCTGACTAATGACCGTGCTCTTCTACTCTTCCCACTTCATCCGGACAACTCTCTTGACACGTTGTAAAAATCATTCTCGCAGACCTCAGTTTACCCCCGAATAAATCATTAGTCGTTATTAGGTGGGATAAAAGCCGTTCTAAATACGTTCGTTTATATCATTTTAATGATTATTATTAAAGAAAAAGATAGTGACAGAGAAGCATTCTTAAGAAAAATAATTTCCGTGAATTTAACTATTTGTATATCCATTCTTGATCCAAAATAACAATTTGTTTAATAATCTTCATGATTCGAGTAAATAGAAAAGTAATTAGAAAATTTCAAATTATTATTTTCAATAATTACTTTTACATATTCAGCGAAGAATATTGTGCTTCCTTAATTCTCCTCTGTTTATTTTAATATAGTAATGTTACTCTGTTATATTACTTATTTCCTGGCATTGCCTCACTTTTAATTTTCTCATTTCCACGTCAAATATCACACGTTTCTATCCGGAAACTCTGTCAGAAGAATGTCATCCACTCTCTTTGTTTACTTTCATTACAACGTGTGAATTACAGAATTATCCTAGGAATATCGAATTATAATTTCTAATAATTGCTTTTACACTTTGGGCGAGGAATATTGTATCCCCTTAGCTCTCGTGTCTTCTGTTCATTTTACCCTCGGTCCCTAATTAAAGGAACGTTTGATTGTTGAAAGTGGATCTAGGAATTTCAAATTGTCAGTTTTGATAAATAATATTGTACTTTTTTGCACTTCATTAATAACAATATTAATGGTAATATTAATGGTAATATCAATATTTTGTTTATTAATAATAATAATATTAATATTTCTACAATAATATTTATTTATTAATATAATAATAATAATAATAATAATAATATAATATTATTAGTAATAATGATAATAATATTAATATTTCCTTAATAATATTATTAACAATATTAATATTTCCTTAATAATATCAATAACAATATTAATGTTTTCTTAATAATATTAATAATAATATTAATATTTCCTTAATAATAATATATATTGAATATTGTACTTTCTTCGTTCTTTGCATATTTCACCCTCGTTCCCCGGAAATCTGTCACTTTTAATCCCCTCATAAATTTCCCAAATATACACGTTTTATCTTCTATCCGAAATCCCAGTCAGGGAAGTGTCACCGTTAACAATCCACTCTCTTCGTTCCGTTCCGTTACAAGCACCGCGACTACGCTGCTCCATCGCGATCGCACAATTTTCCTGTTAATCCGCACACAGGTGTCTCGTTCGCTTCGTAAGTTTCTCCCCTTCGAACCCCTGTTTCTCGCCATCAGCCCTCGCGCAAAATTCATCCTCGAGGGTCATCGTTCGCCAGGCGTGAAGGGGTGTTTCCATCGCTCCTCCATCGTTCCAAATGAACGTTTTAGCGGCGAAGTGCCAAGGGAGGGAGGGACGATCGCGAACGAGTCGAAGGGAAAGGATTGCTAGTTAGCGAGTGGCTTGGAAAGAGCCACCGACCACAAAGAGTGACGAGAACGTCCTTCTAATTGAGGGCGTCGTCTCTTCCGTGGATAACGGTTTAAACGTCGCTTCACATTCTCATCCCGGCTCTCCGGGCTTCCGATGACGGGGGATCGTTCGTGGCCGACCGAGAGACTGTCGTCCGGCGGTTTCGTTAACGATGGAACACGCTCTGATGGGGACACGCTCCGCTGGAACAGGGAATTGGGTGTTTTGTGCAAGGCACGATTTTGTAGGGGTTTTTCGAAGCGAAATGGAGATTCGCTCTTGGCCAAGCTAAGAAGCAGAAGCGGCCATTATAATATCGTGAATAGTTCGGTTGCTTACTGAACGAATCTGAATATTGAGCGAATTTTCGGTACTTTCTTCTTATGGTAATTTGGAGAAATCATTTTGGTAAATACGACGAGCGACGATAGGAATGGAACTGGTTCTCGAAAATTCCTGCAAAGTCAATTTTAATTGAATAGTTGAGCTGTTTAATCAAATAAAACGGAAATCAAATTTTTCTCATGTCGTTAGAAATGTTACAATCTTCGAGCAGTAACAATAGTGAGACCGATGGTGAAATTATTAATTTGAAATTGAAAGAGGTTCTAGGCCAAATGGTCCATTTAAGGGCTAAAGAGAGGCTTGAATTCAATTTAACTATCAAATTGGCGGATTATTAACTTAATTCGTTTGACACGTGGTAAATTGAACTATACGTGCCTCAACGTATTTGAAATTGAATTTGACATCAAACGATAGCTCAGGATGAGTTTAAAATTATTAAATTTCGAAAATATGACAACTGAAAGGATCATTCACTTGTCGTTTTGAAACAAATGTTTAATTTTCTCCGGCACCTCAGTATCGAGCTTTGAATCGATAATAATCAATTTTTTTTTAACCATCATTTTGAAATTTGAAGGTCTGAAATTCAATGTAGAAGTGTAATTAATTTATCTCGTGTGAGAAAGGAACGTAATTGAAACAGAAGAGCGGGAATTCTATGGCGTTACACGCGGGGGAATGAGGAATCATACGCGCGTAACACGCATAAATATTTCAATTTCATTCAAACCTTCGTCGAAATGGGGGGGAGGTTTGCGTGGCTCGAAATTAGGTGTATATGCACTTAGCGTTAATACGTATCTTGCCGTAAATTTATCGGCAACGGGTTAAAGATTCCGAAAGAAACTACTTCGCGATGGTTTCGTACTTTAATTTCCGTAGCGTCGAGATTTATGGCTTCGGGGAGGAATTCACGTAGCACGAAGCTTATTTGCATAAACGCCAATGAATGGAAAGAGGATCCAATTGTCTTTCAGAAACCTGTGCATCATGCTAGCTCTAGTTTCTACGTAACCTCCGCCTCCTGTAAAGTTGTTTCGAGTAATTGTTACCAGATTAGGGATTTAAAAACATAAGCCAAATTGCACAGGAGGCATGTTTAATGCGAGAAATTATAGGAAATATTCAGAGCATAATGCTTTCTATTGACATTGTAATGTACAATATTTTTATTAAATTATAGTTCACAATACACTGTTCAAACATTCATGATAACTGATATTTAATATTTCAAGTAATGAAAATATAATTTTATTGATTTCAAGAGGCTAAATTTTCAAAAGCAATCCTCCTAATTATTACTTTTCATTAGAGTATTAAATGCTTTGAAATCTCTGTAACATTTATGGAATTTATAATCTTTATAAAGATTATTATTACTTAATATTTATAATTATTTTATTTCATTTTTATTTCATCATTAATATTTATATTCATTTTATTTTATTTTCATCTTATCATTGCTTAATATCTATATTTATTTTATTTTATTTTTATTTCATCATTACTTAATATTTATATTCATTTTATTTTATTTTCATCTTATCATTGCTTAATATCTATATTTATTTTATTTTATTTTTATTTCATCATTACTTAATATTTATATTCATTTTATTTTATTTTCATCTTATCATTGCTTAATATCTATATTTATTTTATTTTATTTTTATTTCATCATTACTTAATATTTATATTCATTTTATTTTATTTTCATCTTATCATTGCTTAATATCTATATTTATTTTATCATTATTTAATACTTATATTTATTTTATTTATTCACTTGCCTTCGCTCTATTTCAAGCTTGACCAACGCAACGACAATACTCTGGTCTTGCAACCGTTTTATATTCATCGACAGCTCGCACAAGTGTCCGAATACTTTCGCGAGCGACTGCAAATATAAAATAGAGAATTACTTTGGCGGATTCGCAGACGAGCGACACTGGTACGGTTACATCGGAAACACTGGTCGTGTATCGTAGAACCTATCTCACCGACTTACTATATACCCGTTACCTTCAATATCCGCACAGGAACGACATTAAGGTAGGTGCAGTGTCGGAAATTTGAGGCGAACCGACCAGCCTCTCTCGAACCGCATCTACGAACGGCTCTCAACCTTCCCGCGACTTGCCGGCTCGACTCGAATTTAAACGATTTTCCAACACCGTCGTCGCGCAGAGGTTTAACAAACAGATCTCGAGTCGAGGAATTTCTCATCGAGAAAGAGAAAAATCGAGTGCGATTTTGTCGGGAAAGATTTGTCGAAAAATTCGAGACGGGAAAGCGTGACGAATTCGTTGCTTTTTACATTCGTACGACGCGAGATAGATTTTAGTACCAAGAAGTAGACGATATTTCCACAAGTAGTTCAGGTTTTTGCAGAATCTAAGTGTCATGCGAGTTTTAGAAACCGTCCGTTGGTAATTTCGAATATATTGGGTGGGTCAAAAATCACTTTCTAGTAAAATAAATCTCAAACTTTTTTATTACATACGTAAACGAAATTTCTTTTTTCAAATTTTTAAAACATGATGATAAGTTCATGTTCAAATGATTTCTCATTATCAAATTTAAGTTTGAACACAAATTTAATTTAAAATTAATGAAATTAGTCTCTGAGAGAAAGAAAATAGGTGGGAAGAAACTTTTGGCACGATTATCGCAAAATCGCGATTACAAAATAAACGTGCTTTGGTTAAATATTGTAAAACTGACTTGAAAAGCTGAGATATGCAATTGAAAAGACAATATAAAATTTTACTGGCTGATATGAAAACTTTATAAAAATTTAATTTTTATAGATTGAATTATTTTCTGAAAGCTGTTGATTGTGGTTGTAAGATAAAAGCAACAACGCATGATGTAAACGAATAATGTGATTAACAGTAATATAAATGTTAATAATATGCAATAATAGTGTTTCCGCAAATGTGATATGAATTTATCAGTCATGCACCTACTCAGTGAAATTAAAGAGAAAAGAAATTGCATCGAATGCGAAGTTAATCAATTTAACTTTCGAGAAGCTCATTTGTCGAGGGCTGGGTAAGTTTCGTATAAATAAAGAAGTATAATTACACAACAACGCTCGCTGTGCCAGACAGTGACTTTCGCTTTCTACCGGCTACTCCTGACTATCCTCTTTCTTCTTTTCTACACTCTCGACGTTTCCACGCTTCTTCGTTAAGTGGACTTCATTATTAATTAGCTTTTTTCCATCACACAGTGTATTAATCGTGTACGGTGTTGCTGTAAATTATCCTGAAGAAACTGAAAATGCTAAAAGTTAAGAGATATTTGCGTTCATTTGTTCATGAGTGTCACTACGACATTCATTTGTATTTGTTCATTTGTTCAATTGTGTTTATGATAATATTTATCGTAATATTTTATTTTATTTCGTAATATTTTATTTACTTTGTTTGTGATATCACGATGCTGGTATTAAAATAATTTTCTCGCGTTAAAGTTAGAGTCTCTTTCTCTTAAATTTGTAACATTGCAGTATTAAAATTTGAATTTCTTTTGATAACGTGATGAAACCCTGAATGAAACTCCGAAGAAGGTTTCAACACAAACTAGCCTAATTTGTTAAAAAGTGTACGTGGATTCGTAATACACATGTACTACTGAAATGACTTCGATTTATCTTCGCAATGAACCTCGTCTGGATCCCCGACGAATTCTTCATCCTCCGGGCAGTTGTTCTTCCCGATCCCTTAAAAGTTTCTCCTTTTATTTCGTCGTAAAAGTCAATATCACGGAACTGGCTGATTACGTGACTCGAGAAGTGGTCTAGAAAAATTATTAACTCGACCGCGAATATAAAATTCATCGCGTGAGATTCACTTTGAAATCAAACTCTGTAGTTATTGATAAATACCTAATTTAATAAAAAAAAAAACAATAAATATTTAATTTGATCATTTTATGAATAATTATTGCTCAACTGGTGACTCGAAGAGTTTTTTAACATATTATCGTACAATATAATTTTTAATATTATATTATTAATAATATTTTAATATTATATTATTATTAATAATATTATATTTTAATATTTTAATATTATATTATTAATAATATTATATTTTAATATTATATTATTATTAATAATATTACACTTTTAATATAATATGACATCATATAATAATTATATTTAATATTATCAGCTGTACTGAAAATATAGTGCTAATAAAATCTAAATATTTTACGGAATTTCCAATAATAATAATAATAATAATAATAATAATAATAATAATAGTAATAATAATAATAATTATTATTATTATATGCTTGGTCAGTGACTTTAAAAATTATTTAGAGAAACTTTTAGAAAACATTTACACCACGAAATTCGATCATACGGTCAAATTCTTCAATCATTAATAAATATTTTGCACACTCGCGAACAACTTATCGCCCGATTGTTCGTTCGAAGAATTATTTAAAGAGATTGTTACCCGCATACGTTAAAAATACAACGTACGAAATTGAATCCTGAATTCAAATTGATCGGCAGATATTTTATGAGAGAGAAAGGCAATGAAACACTTCCCCTGCTCGTCGTTTTAAATTTTCTTCCCTCCGCCACTTTACTAATTAACGAATTGAAAAATGGGAAATGCGAGTACGAGTTGGAAATTAAAAGTCAAGTGTTGTTGGATGCATGATGATATTTTTAATAGAATTGGAAAAGTGGACGCTTCGAAAGTAAAAATTCTCGTTGTCCTTCTGCTGTTTCGACAAATAATTCTTCCACTTTCGAAGCGACACACACTTCAAAAGAAAAGAAGAAAAAAAATGTGCCCGCGCTTGGGTTCGAATACTCGCGGCTCGAAACGAAATCCGTGGCGTGTGCATTTCGTTTTTCGCGGAGTTTCCCGCGAGAGTTTCGTTTCGGTGTCGTCGATTTGACCGCGGTAGAAAATATTTAAGCTTCCGGTATGTGTGACGTGACGCAAGAGCCACCGCGGCGTTGGCAGCCCTGTCAATAAACAGATATTTCTTGCGGCGTTGCAAGTGACATGCTCGTGCAAGTCAAACTATCGCCATTAGTGGACTACTCCGGCCGAATATGCATCCCGTTGGTTAAACTGTCTGATCCTGAACATTCTGGAAAATCGCGCCGCGTATTTTTGCCTGGAAATTCATCTCTGCTCTGACGTTAATTATCACTGCGAAAAGTATGATAAATTTCTCTCGACTTTTTACCACCTTTGCGACCACTCTCTTTTCTCTTTTCCTTTCGATTTTAATTCGCAGAGACCTTTCTTTTTTAAATTTCGCGGCTCGGTGAGATTCATTACTGGATCACAGGTTTTTATACACTTATGCGGAATTATTTCAAATTTCATGCTGACTATTCCGAGTATATATGCGAATATAAATGCTGTACACAAATGCAACTATCTTTCTACTGTTTCATTCTGATGGTTATAATTTGTAGAATAGTAGGAAATATTGCACTGTGTACAATAAATATTATAATATTTATAATATTAAAATATTAATAAATATTATAATATTTGTAGAATAGTAGAAAATATTGCACTGTGTATAATAAATATTACAATATTTATAATATTAAAATATTAATAAGTATTATAATATTTGTAGAATAGTAGAAACCATTGCACTGTGTATAATAAATAATATTATATTATAGAGGGTAATGGACAATAATATTTCCAATAATTATGTATTCGAAGTACAGAATAGGTTGAAAGTTTCTTTCTTCTTTTCATTTAAAATTAATTTCACCAACTTTAAATTAAATCTAAGTTGAAACATGATTTTTTTCATTACTCTTTAAAAATTATTTCCTTCAAACGTTGATCGCCAAAGTATATAATAGAAAAATTACGGATTCATTTTAGTAGGAAGTGATTTTTCGCCCATCCTGTGTATTCAAAAATATATCACAGAAATGTTATCATTATTATTATTAATAAAACAGGTCGACACATTTCGCAAACGAAATACGCCTCAAAAAAGAAACTGTGCCCACTGCGGTTCTGTTCAGAAATTTTGATCCGGGCGTTCAGGATTTCAGCAATCGAAAGGTCGACCCAGTCCCACGTGTCTGAATCAATATTAATAAAGCGGATAAACGATTAAAGGGTCTCCAGTCTTAAAGCCGCGCTTTATTTCCTCGTCTCGCCGCGATGGTGGTAGTAAATCATTCCCTTTGTGAGAAGAGGGGCGGCCACTCCTTTACGCTTACGGTTTCAAAGGTAAGCAGGGAAAGCCAGGGGAGAAAGAACCAGCGAGTAAATGATCTACCTTCTGGAGATATAGCCTTTAACTGTAACAAGAAGGTACATACAGTGATCACGAGCAGCTTGTCTATCTACCTGGCAGATATTTATAAACTGAAGAGAGAAGGCTTGCTTAAATTGCGTAGTTTATCTTCTCATTGTCGGATATGTTTATCACGATGTTTCTTCGTTTCGTTTCGTTTCGTTTTATTTCTTTCAACTCGCGGCCCTAAACGTTTGCGAACGTTGCTCGAACGAAATATTTGGAAAATAGATTGTTATTATCTGTTCGTCCGAACAAGTATTTGCAGATGCATTCACTGTTTGCTTTCAATTATTTTGTATGGACATATTATTATAATATTATTAATATTTTATTATAATATTATTAATAATAGTATTATTAATATACTTAATATATTACTATATTACTATACTATATTAATAATAGTATTATTAGTAATATATATACTATATTAATAATAGTATTATTAATATACTTAATATATTACTATATACTATATATATTATTATACTATATTACAATAATAATATATATAATATATAATAATATACTATTAAATAATATATATTATTAATATAATATATTATTATTAATATACTTGGCATATTATTATACTATATATATTATTAATATACTATATATTAATAATTAGTATATAGTATTATTAATATATTTAATATGTTACTATATTACTATACTGTATATATTATTAATATACTTAATATATTAGTAATATATTTTTATATTATTATTATATCAAGCACATTTCAATATCACAATTATGAGAGAACGTTCCAAAAAATTCGTTCAACGTTATATCCTTCTATGGACAATACGCACGATTTCACAAGAACGCCGAGAAACTGGACGATCTCGCTTGCAACGAACGATTAATTTTCCCGATGCTCAACGAGCAACGACCGATCAGTTCGAGATATCTGTATTGCTCTGCAAAGAGTATGCGACACGATGGATTCGACGGTGGCCATTAGTGCGCGGCGACGGGGCCTCGAGCGTCGTTCGATGAAAAGGGACGACGGCTGAGATATGAAATTTATGAGGGAGCGCGCTGGCTGGATGCCGCGCGCACCGATCTCCCTTGCCGTTCGGCCGCATAAAATATTTATATAGGCGTAGCGTATTGCGGCGTGACGAAATTTGAAATTTTACCAAAACTCTCTCTCTCTCTCTCTCTCTCTCTCTCTCTCTCTTTCTGTAGCTTTCACCGAGAGACTCGCGGTATTTGCCTCTCGACCAGACGCGGCAGATTGCGCTCGACGGGAAAAACAACCAAGCCGCCTCTCCGCTACAACCAGAAACGCGGAGATCTCGCGTCTCTCGACTTCGATTTCGATTTCGATTTCGATTTCGACTTTATTGCGATTTGTTGGCATTTACATCGGTCAGCAAACACGTTGATCGGCTAATTGTACGACGTGTCGATGCTCCTTACGACGGAATTAACCACTTGCGCTGGCAACTGATTGCGGACCTTAACGAATGACCAAAACCGTATAACGACAATTCGTCGCTTTCTTTTCGCGATCGTCGAATATGATATCACTATCAGGATAGAGAAGTGATAAATTCATTATTCGTTTTGCCTCACTGCCTATTTTGTTTCACTTGAATATACTTAAAACTGAGAAAATATTACAATTTTGGAACAAAAAATTCTCGACACAGTGCGTGGCTCGGTGTCTCCGCACTATTTCTTCGTGATTCTCTTCCTGTGTCGATGTGTCTCGTCTGTGTTTGAATATGTTACGCGTGCAATGTAGATTCTCGTGGTGGAGATAGAACTTGCGATGATATTGAAAGGAATATTTTCTGGATATTTTTGTCTATCTTAGTATCAACAACAACAGCAACAATGTTAGTTAATGGTTTAGATGAAACTAGACTAGGTTTCGATTATTCCTTTTAAATATTCGTATATCTTAATAGTGACAATAATAAAGTAATAACAGAAATAAAACAGCGATATCAACGACACTAAACGATAATAAATAAATAAATACATTTACACTTTAACAACCACAGAAACGTGAAAAATCTGTGTTCAGTGGTTCAAGTCAATATATATTACAACACTACTGGAATCACGCAAAGTATTATAGTCATCCTTTAGATATTTCAATACTAACAATAACACACATATCATATAATTTCATAATTAACGCTTCAGATTATTATTAATTTTCATCACGCTGCTCACAATCTCAATACTAACAATAATAACAACGAATCCACGCACTGATTCAATCATTCAGTCGCTCCCTTCGCTCCAAATTCTTGCAATTAACTACAGTGCTGGCAGAAACGTCAAACAGAACACGTTTCCTCCGTGAGAACGCCGAGAAATCGCCGCAGAGTTCCAGAACGATGCCAAGAAGGAGCAAACAACTGACAACTGATAAATGTTGTTTCGTTGGAATGGATTCGTTCGATTGATCAAATCGATCGGACAATGCCGACAGGAATGTGAAAAAAAAAAGAAAAAGAAGAAGAAGAAGAAGAAGAAGAGGAGAAAGAAGAAGAAGAGTTTAATCTGTCACGCCGTCTGCCGAGTTTGCGAATTAATTTCACGAGAGGCAGATTAGCTCGTAGCGAGCGGACGCTCGGTTGCACTTGGATTTAAGCGGCGTCGAATGATCGAGTACCGCTTAAATCACTGCCGATTACGGCTCGGCCGGGGCCGTGGAGCGATGCTACTCCTGTAAACGACTAAACTGCGCAAGCATAACACGTTACACAACGATTATACCACGGACGGCCAACGTGCAACGGCGCGGCTTGATTTACGTTAAAGGTTCAATCACCGCCCATTTTCATTCGCCGCTGGCCGTTCCGCCGTTCAGATATTATTCAACGCTTTTCAGGCCTATCGACGTTAATGTCCGGCCACGGCTAATGGCCGGCTTCCTATCAGCTCGCGTCGACGATGATACGCGCGGATACAGCCGAGATCGGGACGAGAGATTTTCTAAGCGAAAAAAAAAAAACGAAGATAGAGAACTTCATCCTTGTTCTTACTTCCTTCGACCACGGAAATTTCTCAGTTTGATTTCTTTGACTTGGTGGAGTTTTAGTAGAACTGTCGAACAATTCAGGTTGATCCAGGAGTTTGGAAAATTGGACATTTGAGAATTTAGGAATATAGGAACTTAGGTATTTAGGAATCTAGAAATTTAAGAATTTAGTCATTTAGGAGAATGTGAGAGAACAAAGGAATCGAGGAATTTTGGAATATAGAGGGTTGAAGGAGTATAGAAGAAGATTCAAGAACTTAGGAAGTTAGGAATTTTGAAACTTAGGAATTCGGGGATAACGGAATTGAGAATCTAAGAATTTAGAAATTTAGGAATCTAGTGATTTAGGAGTCTGACAATGAGAATATATGAATTAAGGAATTTTAAAATGTGGAAGGTATTAAGGAATTTTAAAATATGGAAGTTTGATTCAGGAACTTAGAAATTTTAGGAATTTAGGAATTTAAGAATTCTATAATTCTGGAATGTAACAATTTAGGAATTTAAGAATTTAGAAATCTAGAAATTTAAGAATCTAGCCATTCAAAAGTCTGAGAATATAACAATTAAGAATCGAGGAATTTAAGAATATAAAAGATTAAACGTACAGGAACTTAGGTTAGAAACTCTAGGAGTTGAAATTTGAGACTTTAGAAATTCAAAAATTCAGGAACATAAGAATTTCACAACTTGAGAATTTAGGAATCTAAAAATTTAAGAATTTAGCAACATGGGAATTTAAGAATTTAGGAACTTTGGAATTTAGTAATATAGAACATTAAGAATTCAGAAACTTAGAAACTCAGGTATTTGAGAATTTAAAAATTTGAATCTCTAGAAATCTCAGAATCTAAAATCTAGAGCATTAAAAAACTAATAAATTGGAAATCTAAGAATACAAGAACGTAGAAAATTAACAATTTACATAATTCAGAATTTTACGTTTAATTATTCAATTTAATTAACAGGCCGAAAATTCGAATTCCTCTTTCCTAGAAGTCCATCTTTTTATCTACGCAGCAATCTTCCGTCGAGTAATAATGATGTTCTAACGGATCATCAAACTAATTATTCCATTACTTGAAATCTCAAACGAAACGTGAAAGAAACGCAAACTGTAGGAATGAAGCTCACGTTTAGGTCATAAGACTATAAATTACTGATACTTGTGTGATTTACGTGTGTTACTCCGGGACGTTTTAACCCCGAGGGCAATGGTAACCAGTCATCTCAGCAGTCAAAGGGTTAAAGAATCTACGTGTAACGCAATCCTCCATTCATTACTGTCACCTATTATTTAACCAACAAACAGCGGATGATCTATTCGTTGGTTAATTCAAATCACATATTTCGTTTTCATTTTACGTTTCGTCAAAATGATGAAACAGGTTTATGTAAAAATGGGGGAGGAAAATATCACGTTTTCCATCCGTTATTTAAACTATCATCCATTATTTAAACGCGTGATAGTCTCGTTAATTAATTCAAATCACGCGTCTCTCGCTTTAATTTTACACGCGCAGGATGTTGAAAAGCAAGATGATGAAAAAAGTTGCGAGTTAGTTGTCCAGTTTTGAAGAAATTAATTTAGCAGTAGTGCAAGTCAGTGAATCGCTCGGCGAATCTTTCTTCAGTACATGTCTCGAGAGGAACTTATGTATAAACGAGTACAAGGTGATTCATCGTACACAGATAAGAAGAAATTCTGTGGAACAAAATTTCCTTTTCGTGCGGGCTTAGTTTTCAAGTTACGAAGAAATTCATTTACCAGTAGTACAAGTCAATGAATCGAGCCTTTCAACCTGCTCTCCTATATTTCTCGCTTTATATAGGGTGTCATCGAAAATTTTATAGAAGTTCAAATACAAGGTGATGTAAAAAGATACAAAAATATAAATATATATATATATATATATTTTTTTATATGTATATAAAACTTACATAGAACTTTTTTGAGGTTCAGTTTTCAAATTATGAAGAGTTAGATATTTATAGTCCAACGATATTATCTGAGATGAATGAAAAAAAAATGCAAAGTGTAGAATTATTATTATTAACAGATCGAACAGTTCTCTATGTTACCTTTTTTCTAAAATTGTTTGTAAAAATATGAACCGAAGTAGGTCGAGAAACATATGTAACGACTAACAAGCCAACTTTTACGACTCAGTTTCATAGGTTAATCAACTTTTAAACTGATCTTTCCCCGAGAGCAGTTTGTCTCCACTTTTTCAACTGGCACAAGCAAGGGAAAAAATATAGAAAACCAATATATCAAGTGTCATCAGGCATCTCGAAACTTCAAAGCATTTTTACGCAAAGATTATCAATTCGAGCACTCTCGAAAGTGTGCAAGATGTTAACTCATCAAAGTTCGTAATTGCCACCTCTCCCCTCCCCGCCCCTTTCGTATCTTTGAAGAAAATTTCATGCTCGATAGCACTTCAAATCTCTATCAAGCTTTTTCTCTTACTCTCGACACTGTGTTATAATTGTACAAGTTTTTCTTTTCTTCTCGTGTCTTCGCGTTTCCAATTTCGTTTCTATATTACATTGTATTTGTATGTATATTAATTGTATCCTGCTGGATTTCGCTGGATATTTTAAGGTACGTGTCATGAGAAACTTAAACATTTAGAGTTCATTTAGACAGTGACATGAGACAGTGGATTTAGAAATTTGATGATTTCAAGATTTCAAAATTTAGAGAACTGGAGATTTAGAGATCTGAGAATTTAGAAATCTGGAGCTTTGGAAATTTGGGAACTTGAGAATCTAGGAATTTGGAAATTTAAAGAAATGGAGATTTGGAAATTTCGAAATTTGACGATTTCGAAGTTTGAAAATTTCCGAATCTGGATTTTAGGAAATTCGGAAATTTAAAAAATTTAGGAATTTGCGTATTTGGTGATTTGGAAGTTCGAAAAGTTCGAAGTTTAGAGATTCGAAAATTTGAGACCTGAGGAATTTGGAAATTTGAGAATTCGGAGATTCAAGAAATTGAAAATTCGGAAATTGGAGAATTTAAAGTTTTGTAAGATCTTTTGATAAAATTTCTCTCCAAACAGCTTCGTTTAAGAAAATCAACAGCTCGCTGCTCTTTTGTGAACAGCACGAGCAACTATTTCCCGCGAAAGTCAAGGGACTGAATACTCGAGCTTTATGTACACACTTTGTTCTACCTTCAGCTTTTAGCCCTTATGCAAAAGCTTACTGCCTCTAACGACAGTTTCACAAAGTTCAAATGTTACGTACGCGCGAGTATTTACGGCGCTTTAAGAGATATTATTCAATAGTTTCGCAAGGGCTGGATTTCTCTGCAAGCCAGATCTTCCTTCTAAAGCTTCCGCAACGGTGAATTCATTCAACTTATTATACATTACGATTATAAAGAATATTCGCGAAACTCTACCTGTTGCTATCAATGACACGATCGATAGATAAACGGGTAATTGTTAGATCATCTCTCGAATTTTTGATAAAAATTGTAATCCTCTAGTCTCTCAGTCTGGACAAGGTTCATTATATAATTTATTAGATTTCATTGTAAAGCAGAATTTTAATTATTGATAAATTGCAAATTTCTGTGAACTGGTGGTTTGTGAATTTTGAAGATGCAAAAATTCGCAATATCCCTAAAATATGGGGCAATGTGTAAAATATGTGTAAAGTAAATTTATAGATATTAATAGAAACGTTATATTCAGATTTGTTTATAAAAATATGAAATTGTGTAAAACTCTAACTTTATTAGGTTTAAAATATATTTTATTGGCCATCATATCTCTTGCCGACTGAATTGTAAATTTTATTTTAATTTAGAAGAGAAATAAAAACCCTCAAAGATAGGAAAATATGTATAATACTAAATATATATATATATATAGAAAATAGTCAATTGATTATTTTCACCATTCTTAACGGTTCACTCTGTCAGATCAAGGTTTGAAGCTTTCTGAAATATTCAATGTTGATTCGTCAGCAAAACAACAATTATATTACGTTAGCATTAAACTTTAATTTGACGATTAACAAATATCGTTTAACAGTAACTTCAGTCGTTGAATTGCGGCTTCTGTATGCAAACGTTGAAAAGTTTCATTAAGAATTCAAGAAAGTTCCATTGTTTCGATTTAATTCCCGCGTTGAATATAAAAGAGAACAGAATGGTACGATTATAAAATAAACACGCGATTATCGAAACATAATAACGATACTTGCAAATGTCCCTGACAATAATAATTAAATAATAATTAAAAGCTATTTCAATGCTTTACGTATTCAACGAAAGAAAAATCCGCGATTGTAGGAAATGAAGAATAGATAGTAACAAAATTAACTTTCTACACATAGAAAAAAAGAGGATTATATTTCTCAGTTGAATACGAGTGACACGGATCATCATATTTGGAATTTTGAAGTGCATTCGAAGATCCCTCTTTCCAATTTATTCGCAAAAGAACTCAGTATAGAGATCAGTCCAATCGTTACCACCTCATCGAGAGCCTCAAACAGCAAACAGGAATCCAAGAATCACGAGACAAACTCGTCACAAAACGCACCGGATCTGTCCAATCATTCGCCGCCCGATAAATTCCCCAGAAACGATGAAACGATCAACAGCGTAACGATGCAAAGTGACGCGCGGGGCGAAGAAAGAATGCGGAACGAGCAGCCCCAAAATACAGAAGAAGAAGAAGAAGAAGAACGGAGACAGTATTGGTTGAGGGATCAGGTGAGAAGGGATTGGTATGGGGGTCAGGCGGAGAAATATGCTCGCGCAATGGCTTGCTTCTGCACGGGCCAACTGGGCTAACGCGGGGAGGAAAGAGAGAAAGAGAGAGAGAGAGAGAGAGAGAGGATCGAGGCGCGTTTAGCGGGTAAAAGAAAGGCGCGTAGAGCGAGGAAAAGAGCGAGGAAACGAAAAGGGCTGAAAAAGAAGGAACAAGAAAGAGGAGAGACAGCCAGAGAGGCGCACGAGAGAGAGAGACGACGAATCTCCAATCCCGAGCGAGAGAGCCTGCGTGGAAGAGGGTGAACGCGAGGAGGGAAGGAGAGAGAACGACACGGTGGCAGAGAAGGAGAGAGTGAGAGAGGATGGACGTGGGGTTGGTTCGCGGAGCTCAGTTACGCCGCGCCCCTTGCGAAGTGCGCTGCGCCTCGCGAGCGAGGTTACGCTGTCTTTTGCCGCTTAGAAACTGCCGAGTTTCCTGGTTTCTTTTTTTTTTTTTTGTGCGAAGCAGGAGAACGACACGTTTTCCCGAACCCTTCGACGAGGGTAGAAGGTCGCTCCGCGGTCATTTGGAATTTTTCTCGATGCTCGATGGTCGAGGATCTCGACGAGGTGCCACGCGAGGTTCCCGTGGTGTTGTGATCGAGCCACGAGTTTCGCGCGAGCGTGAACGCGGTTGGACATCGTGTCCCGAGGTGTTATTCGGCGGGACTGACAGTCGTGAAAGTGCGCGGTGAAAGCGTGAAGGCGAGTCGAGAGGCGTTTTCTTTTCCTCTCTTTCTCTCTCTCTCTCTCTCTCTGTCTTTCTCTCGATTCTTTCCGGTGGAACTGCCGGAGAAGTAACGTGGCGGAATCGACACGAGTCACAAGTGTCGATTCTCTCTCTCTCTCTCTCTCTCTGTCTCTTGACTCTCGAGGAGGATAATTTTCCGCGAGGAGAACTTTGCCGCGAGTACTTTTGGGCAGAGGATAATCCTAACAGAGAGGATACTCGCGAATTGTTGAGAGAGGGTGACGAAAAGGAAGCCGTGAAACTCGAAATTGAAGAAGATTCTTGACTAAAAAAGAAAACACGGAGAACGCAAACGCGATGAGATAACTCGAGGTGAACACTGCCGAGAATTTCGAGTAATCGAAACTGACGTGAAAATAGGAAGCTTGAATACGTGAGAGGGTAGGGTAAATTTTCATTCCTCGTCCAGCGAGACAGAAATATCAGAAACATAGCTAAACTATAAGATATACAAATTACGGGCCAGAGGAGTAAAGCAGACGAGTGACTCTGGTGGAATCGAGGGAATAAAATTTCAAGTATTGCGCGAGTGAATCGGCGAACAAGAGAGTGGAGAAGATTAGAAGACTCGAATGGTCATTAGTTGTGTTCGAGGGAGTGGCTTCCTCCGACAAGATCCGCAGGATGGATAATGGACTTGGTTGAAGGTGTTCTCACGAAGGTTCCTCTTGACAGTGTCGAGCGGTCACGTAGGTGAGAAGATCGAGCGCCGAGGAATACCGTGGCATCGTCGGCGAGAAGAAAGCGATGGACCAAGTGGAACGAGTCTGCATTAGGTCCGCCGTTTTCGTACCTTGAGACCTCATCCATCAAAGGTAAACAGCTGCCGCGTTTTCCCTCCGCTGCCGATCCTTTTGCCATTTTTGTTCGACACGTCTCTATTTACATACTATTCCCGATCCTTTTTTCGACAACAGGAACACTCTTCTTTGAAATTAGTATTCTTTGTTGCGAGCAGAAACAGAGAAGGAAAATTTTAAGTGGCTGAAAATGAAATGCATTCGGACGGTGGAGGAATTTTAATTTAACGAGGAAATATATTTTGTCAGTTGTGTGGCGTCAGAGATGTAGGAATATTCTTGTTAGGGATAAAAATACGTATATTGGAAAAATACGTATATTGGAAACTTGAAGACTTAAATTTAATGAGGAAATATCATCTCGGCGGATGATCAATGCGGTATGGAATATTTTTCTTGGGGATAAAAATAGGATGCATTTGGAAATTTGAAACGTTTCATTCTGAAGTATGAAGAGAAGAAGCATGATTCTTTTGGCGATTAAGTAATTATTAAAATTATTAGACATTTTCTCTAGGAAATATTCTTTCGTTGTTTTTTTTCTTTTTTTGAACTTTGTTGTCTTCGATGAAACAATTATTTTCAATTATTAACTCCAGTTTTATATAAACAATAACCAACAACTGTTGATCTTTAAGTGATACAAGTTCGTCATACAATATTTATCTATACTACTCAACGTTATTCACGAAAGTGTACGAATTTATTACGTCTGTTGTACGAAATATTTTGACGTTTCATTATCATCGTGACAAATTTCGAAATTTTGTCATTTTCATTATTTATTCCACATATACGTTCATTTTATCGTTAGTCTGCGTATTCTCACCATCACGATGCATTATTTATTCTTCTTTACACGCACTTTTATTCAGAATTTCACCGTGGTGTCGCGTAAAAGTCTCCCCTGCGAACTTTCACGAGCCACCGTACACCTAGCCATTAAAACCGTGAGATATTCATTCGCGTAACGGCGATCGTAAAGCACGCTAATCGCGCGAGCAACGTCCCCTTGGATAAATATTATTTTCAAGGAGCAAAGAGGCGTGTCACTTTCTCCCAATAACGCGACGATCGTCTCGCTACACGTGACTTTAAAATTCGAATCAAGACGTAACACGGCCTGAAACGTTTCCTCGGGCCTTATTTACATTTCCAATTATTGCGAGCCGATGCGCCGGATCGGTTTCGCCCCCCTGGACCATTGCCCCAACGAAACAGTTATTCGTTCCGATTCGATCGAACGACGGCAGAGTGTTGTTGGCGAATCCGTAAAATCCTGAAAGGTTTTAATAGCCCGACAACGTTATCGGATTCACGGCCGTCGTCTGATAATGCGAGCACCGATACCGTTGCTCGCCGACGATTCAGAGAGAAACTGTTTCCTTCTCTCCCGCTTCGTCTTCTGGCTCTTTTGCTACTTAAGAGTGAAAACGAATCCAGCGAGGCGAACGACTTTTTCCCTCCGTGAACACGTATTTTTATTTGCATCGTGTTTTATTTGTTTGGAATTTACGCGAAACAGGACCACGATACTTCAAGTCAAATTTCAAAGTTACTATTTTGTTTCTACTCTTATGTTGTTATATTCATATTATTTTATACAGATATTTATATTATTATTATATTATATTATACTATTATTATTATTTTACACACGTATTATAGATTATTATATTATTTTATATAGGTATTATACATTATTATATTATTTCATACACATATTTTACATTATTATATTATTTTATACACGTATTATACATTATTATATTATTTTATACACATATTATACATTATATATTATTTTACGTATTATACATTATTATATTATTTTATACATACATTACACATTATTATATTACTTTATACACATACTATATATTATTATATTATATCTACATTTATTTACATTATTTTGTTCACATATATTATATACAAGTGTAATTTATATTATTAATTGTTACATATACACAAGTAGATTTATATAATAATATGAATGTTTATACATACATTTATATTTGATGTTGTACAAGTTTTATTCATTACAAAGTGAAAGTGAGCTAACGAATCGAAAACAAAGATTCAACGAGCGAATTAAAGATGTCTCATTGAGTTGATTGTTGGAAAACGTGGGATTATTTTGAGTAATTTCGCTGCGCCCACGTCTTGGCTGATCAGGCATTGAAGCTACTACTTCCTATCTTCGTTAAACACGCCTACGGGCTAAACCACGACACGGCGGAATTGTTTAACTTGCAAATTAATCGATCGCCAGCCATTTACACGTCCCTGCAACGAGTCGCTGTTAATATCGAGCGCGGCGACACAAATCCACGCGTTTAGATCTGCCAATTATCCGAAACGTGAAGTGGAGCGCTTCGATCGCACGGAATGAATATTATAAATACAGTCTTACGAATTGCCCCAGAAAGCGTGTGTCTGTCAAGTATTTCGAAATATTTAAAGAAAGACAAGGGCTCATTTCGGAAACGTAGGAATAAATTCAAATTGTTATTAAAATTTCAAAATTTGTCGCAAGTAATAATATTTCTAAGAAAAACTCTGATAAATTCGCGAAAATTTGTAATTTTCGTGACACGCTGCGAATAAAATAAACTCGCTTATCCATTTCTGGTCGTTGCGTGTAAAATTATTCTCGAGATATTATAAAATATTAAAAAATATAGACATTATAAAATATTGTAGAATATAGATATTATAAAATATCCGTCTTGTGCTATAACTTCTCGTGCAACGTTCGAATCGATATGCAACATTAATGAAAAACGTCCATATCTCCTTCATTCTTCGTCAGAGAAATTTTCATTTATTCACGTGGTGGTATAATACTTCCATTTATCTGCGGCGTGCTGGCGAAACACAAAGGCATTACAGAAGGATGTACGATTGTTAAATATCGTACGGAGCGTCGTTCATGTTGCAAACAAGCACGCATTTTGCTTAATTTAAACGACGCTCGACACAACGGCAATGCATGCAAATAGTGTGTCGGCACGTAACTAGCAAGTAGAATTCGCTCTGAGCTTCTCATTTGCATCGGGGATCGATGGTTTATCACTTATTCTTTCAGTAACGCGATACCGTACGCTTCGTATTTTTCGTTCGCAGAAATAGAAGTAAATTATTACGCAAATAACGATCGGTCGATCTTATATTACAATAATTTACTTTTATTTCTGCAACAGCCAACCTACTTCTATAATTTAAAATTTGTCCCCAGAGTTGGGTGTTTAACAGTGACGCGAATATGCAAAAATATCTATCCTGAACCATTTGTCCTGGCAACTGATTGCGGACCGTAACGAGTGACCAAACCGTGCACAATAATTCGTCGCTTTCTTTTCGTACTCGTTGGTATGGCATCGCTGAATAGAAATCATTGAAAAGTGATAAATTTATTATTTGCTTTGCCTTATTATGTTTCACTTAAATATATACTTAAAATTGTTACTGAGAAAATATTACAATTTTGAAAAATTACAAAAAATTCTCGACACGTGCGTGGCACGTCATTCCAGCGCAAGAGGTTAAATCTGTTCAGAAAAATATGGAGTTAGAATGGACTTAGTCTTTTGCTAAAATATCATTTGAACAACATCCTGTTTGTCTTGAAACGATTCTGCATTTGTGTTCTGTTTGACGAATGAGCTTTTACAGAAGATTTCTCAGATTCTATAGCACGGGATTACTCATTATTTTCCATTTACGTAATTAACTCGAATAATTTAAATTAAAAGTCATAAATTGGGAGAAAGAGTTCGTTTGTCCGAAGTTATTATTCTTTATCCTCGCTTCGAACGACGACAATGAATTTACGGCAAACTATAATTTTATAAATACAATGATATCTCAACGCTAATCCAGGTTGCTTGTTACTTTGATTGTAAATATGGATAAGTGTTCACATGGTAAACTACATTTTCCTTATTTCGATAGTAAATGGAGCCAGCTGAACAATTAATATTGTAACCTGATATACTGCATATTCTATATCCACGCAAGATAATTTACGTTCGAGCCATTGCCATACCAACGCGAACGGAGGGAAATAATGAAATTATCGTGTCTAGTTGTGCTACGCGCTAAGAGTTGATATATTCAAATGTTGTTATTGAATGAGCTATAGCTCTCAGAATTTGGGAATAACAAACGGGTGAGCGATTCAGCAAGATTTCCATCTGTTTATTGTTGTTAGAAGTTCATGTTAGAACTCGAGAATTCAAAAATATACATTGTAATTTGTTCAGTGCATTTATGCATTCTCGTGAAATTGAAACAATGAAACAATCTACAGAAATATCGATTCTTCATAAAAATACATAAAAATTCATAGCACGATGATTTATAGACAAATTGCACATTCGTTCGTGATATAATTGTTTATTATTATATTCCTTGTATTTTCTTCTTCTCTCCCTTATATTCAGTTCTTCTTCAAATTCTGTTTCTTCAGTTGGTTTTATATGTTCATGAGTGTATATATATTGCATAAACTTTCACAGTCTGATTATAATGATTCTTACGTATATTCTCATTTATTACAGTTATATTTGTTCTCGAAATTCTATCTCTTCTATCTCTTATGTTCACAAATGTATATAAAACTGCACGAACATTCACAGTCTAATTACAGTAATTCTCACATACATTCTTTCTCATTATAGTTCTCAAAATTCTATTTCTTTAGTCTCACATATAAAACTCTTTAGTTATGTAGTTTTAAAATACAGTTATAATAATTCTTACATATATTCTTATTTATTACAATTCTCCAAATTATATTCCTATATTCACAAATGTACAAAATTGCACGAAATTCCACAGTCTAGCTATAATAATTCACACATACATTATCGTTCATTCTTATTTATCACCGTCATTATACATTTCTATTATCGAAACACTCACTTACAATCAGTCCATAATAAATTCCCCTGAAACTAAATATCCACCAAACAACAACAACAACAACAACAACGACACCATAAGTTCGTAAAACTTGGTCGATTAATGAGTCTCTCCGAATCAATCGGCGCGCGACACCAAAGTTCGTCGAAACTGTGATACTTGGTCGATTCGAAGACTCGAAATTTAGCTTCGACAACCGAGCGAGGACGAGTGACGAGTCTGTTCTATTTCCCTGGCTGGTCGCTCGCCGAGCGGCTATTCTCTGTGACATCGGAAACACGATGCTCGAATAGCGGATATGAGAGGAAACTGAGAGGAAGTCGGAAGGAGGGGGGAAAGCTTTAACCACCCGAGCGGAAACGTCAAGAGAGCGGCTGCTCCTCGAAGGACGACGAACTCTCGCGTCGATTTCGGTGCCGCCAACTTTTTCAAAGTCTTCGGGCTTATCTCGCGTTTCCTCGGGGAACGTGAATCGGCCTGCTGATGTTCTAAGGACAACCGATACGAATTTGAATCTGCAGACAGATGATCTAACAAACACTGAAAAAATAATTGATTTATTTATCAGAGGTTCAGAGACGATAATATAATATCGGACAGATACAAAAAGTGAATTACGTTCTTATTATTATTTAACATTTAGTAATTAGCATTTAGTAATTAGACGGATAAAGACTGTGCCAAGTGAGTTTAATAATATCTGTTCATTGACATTACGTGTTTTTAACCACATTTAAAGAAGACTTATAGAGATTTCACGAGGCAGTTTATTTACTAATATATGGAGATGGAGCTTGGAAATGCAGGGAATTAATTAAACGCGGAGAAAGTACCAGAAATATCCTCGTGTTTTCATCAGAAATATTATTTGGATGATTAATTTTCATTAAATATCCAATTATTCGTGCGCGGTGGTGTATGCAATGAAATATCTGGGGATGATTCTAGACAGGAGAAATGGGAGAAGTGTCATTTGATGCTGGAAGAATTTAATTAAGTAGTACGAGTCAATAGATCAGTTGGCAAACTTGTCGATCCACAGCGACGGCCTGAAAGAAAGTTTTTAAGGAATAAGAAAGTTTAAACGCTTTAATTGAGGAAGCGAAATGAATGTACAAATAATATAATCGTGTGTCTTGGAATAAACTGCTCGGTGCAGAAGAAATTTTACTTCCAAGTCTTGAATGAAGCGATGGAATCAACATTTCTTAAAGTTTCAAATAAGATGATAAAATTGATACTTTTTAAAAATCCTAAATCTACGAATCTTGGATAGTTTTGTTTGATATAAAACAGGACGAATACACATACGACGAATAATTAGCAGACACGAAATAGTAATAAATAAAAAATGAAGAAATAAAATCAATATTTCTTAAAGTGTCAAGTCACGAGTGAAGCAATGAAATTGATATTTTTAAAAATTCTGCGAATCTTGAATATTTTTATTTGACATAAGACAAATACAGTGAATTATCAGATAGTAAATGATAATAAATAAAAAAATAGAGCAATGAAATCAATATTTTTGAAAGCCTCGAGTTTCAGAGTCGCAAGTAAAGCAACAAAATTGATACTTTTAAAAATACGTACCTTGAATATTTCTTTTTGACACGAAACAGGTGTGACGAATAATTACCAGACATAATAATAATAAATAAAAGATGGAGCAATAAAATTAATATTTCTCAGAGTCTTGAGTCCCAAGTGAAGCAATTTTTAGAAATAAATATTTTTGAAAATCCCACGACTCTTGAATATTTCTTTTTGACATGAAACAGGTGTGACGAATAATTACCACACATAATAAAAGATGGAGCAATAAAATTAATATTTCTCAAAGTCTCGAGTCCCAAGTCACAAGTGAAGCAATTTTCAAAAATTAATATTTTTGAAAATCCCACGAATCTTGAAAATTTCTTTTCGACACGAAACAGATGTGACGAATAATTACCAGACATAATAATAATAAATAAAAGACGGAGCAATAAAATTAATATTTCTCAAAGTCTCGAGTTCCAAGTCACAAGTGAAGCAATTTTCAAAAATTAATATTTTTGAAAATCCCACGAATCTTGAAAATTTCTTTTCGACATGAAACAGATGTGACGAATAATTACCAAACATAATAATAATAAATAAAAGATGGAGTAATAAAATTAATATTTCTCAAAGTCTCGAGTCCCAAGTCACAAGTGAAGCAATTTTTAAAAATTAATATTTTTGCAAATCCCACGACTCTTGAATATTTCTTTTTAACATGAAACAGGTGTGACGAATAATTACCACACATAATAAAAGATGGAGCAATAAAATTAATATTTCTCAAAGTCTCGAGTTCCAAGTCACAAGTGAAGCAATTTTTAAAAATAAATATTTTTGAAAATCCCACGACTCTTGAATATTTCTTTTTGACACGAAACAGGTGTGACGAATAATTACCACACATAATAAAAGATGGAGCAATAAAATTAATATTTCTCAAAGTCTCGAGTCCCAAGTCACAAGTGAAGCAATTTTCAAAAATTAATATTTTTGCAAATCCCACGACTCTTGAATATTTCTTTTCGACACGAAACAGGTGTGACGAATAATTAACAGACACTTGATGATTCTTCAAGTGATTATCGTAGATTAGAACTCTCAAACGACACAGTCAATGTAACGCACGTATCTTCTGAACGAACTTGAATCCTGTTCTTCGTCAAAGCTGGTAAAAACTTTCTCGCGAGTCGTCTCTTCTTAAGATAGCAATCCGGCCAGCAGAATCGTCTTATCGTCAGATCGATGCATCTGCGTGGGTCCAATGAAAATCCCTTGAACCCATTACAGCTCCAGCTGTTCTCCCCGTCATTTTTCCGTTCGTCATGCCCGCAGCGGCGACACAAGAATGGTTAAACGGCCGGAAATCGATAATCGTGTATGAAGAGTCAACAGACGGGTTCAAGTTCTTTTACGGATCGTTTCATCCGGACGAATCAACGGATCGTTCCGTGTGCTATCGGGGCATGATATGTAGAGAGGAATGAAACGGCCAGCGAATTAGGATTATCTGTGAAACTTTTCTCGGTTATCTCCCTGATCTTTGACCTTTTGTCCTCTGTATCTCAATTCGATACGTTTTTCTTATAACACTTGAAAATAATAATTGAACGTCGATGTCATCTTTGCGTGCAGGAACTCAACTAAAACGCATTAAACTAAGCGCGTTACGCATATTTACGTTACACGTTAATAATATATAATGTTATGCATTATTTATGTATAACATTACATTATTTATAATATTATTTATAATTTTGTGCAAATAAATAACATTATATAAATTCTTAATGTTATATAAATAAATTGTATCACTTATAACGTTATTTATGTATAACATTGCATTATTTATAATTTTATATCAATAAATAACATTATTTATGTTTGTAACATTATTTATGTTATATAAATGAATTACATTATTTATAATGTTATATAAATAAATAATATGTAAATAGTGATATTGATTCTGTTTGCAATAACAGTAAAACAATAGTTCTTCAGCTATTGCTCTTAGAGTGCCATAATTTCTACGTACGTGCATTCGTCATAATTTTACACTAAATTTCTTGTCTTGTTATCTCTCAGATCGTGTCATTCTTTGTTACACATTTAATTTGATAACTAAACCGCGGATTATTAAAAATTTTACACTGCAAAATTGTTATACACTATATATAAGAAGATTTACAAATCGTCAGGAATACGTGAGACGACTTTCCGACATCAAAAATATAAAATCCAGGGGTCTAATTAATCCGCGGTAAAATGATACGAGCTGTCATCAACACTTCTCCGTCAATATTCGTGTTCGCCGTTTTTAACAAATAACACGTCGAATTCGACAAATTGATGGAACAAACAAATTCGGCGGGATTGTCGTGAGCGCGCGTGTAAAGTTACACGCGTTACCATAATCGCCGCGGCGTGTTAATGCGGCGGAATGACTGTAAGGCCGCGTTAATGGAAAGGAGCGGTTGGACAAACGAATCGATCGGAAATTCGGGATTGATTATTGCCAATCAACGGTTCCACCGCCGATTTGTTCTACGTCCAAGCCAAACACTACTGTCCGTAATTAATTAATGAGGTTATTTATTACGTTCTACGAACGTCATCGGGACAGTGTCACGCATGTGTGTGTGTGCGCGCGTATCGCGACCTGAATCACGATGAATAGGCAGATTGATTACATTTTTTTCCTCCCCTCTTTCGCCGATCGATTTCCTCGCTCGAATGATCATTAATCCATAGTTAGCGCTGTCAGTCGAATGACGTTCATCGACAGGGAATTATTATTAGAGTTAGTTTCATCCTCCTGTAATTCCTATTTCGGACGTCCATTTTGAATGATCGTTTATTTATGGCCGGCGTTGTCGCGCGCCGGCGACATTTATCGACGCGCGATAATTATTAATTACATGCGTTGGGCTCATTCTTGTCCCACACGAACGTTTCGTTTTGAAGATTTTTCGACATTCTATGGATTGAATGAAAATAATAAAGTTGGAAAAATTTTATTCGTTCTTCGTTCGAGTTTTAATGTCCGACCGATGTTCGAAGCATTTATATACAATAGATTCCGATTTTAATTTTAGAGAGTTAGAAAAGAAACTTTAATTTTAGAGAGTGAGAAAGGAAACCTCGAGAACCTTCCAGTTTCTCAGATTCTAAATGAATAACATTCGAAAAGAATTGGCGTATTTATAGCACTCGAATTGAAGAAGAAGAAATTCAAGCAACTCGCATCTAAGATCGAATTTTAATGTGGATCGCAATTTTAACGTCAGACTCTAGAATCAAAGATTCCAATTTTGAAAAATGTCGAACTATTTGGAACACTTTGACAAGTATAACGGATCAAAGTCGAGAAATCAGGACACCTAACCCAATTTAGACGAATTCCGCGATTAAGAAAACCGAATTCGCCAGCAATTCCAGCGCTGATCGACGAGAGTATTGTTTCGCATTACTATGCGTAATCATCGTTGCATCAATCATTTCCCAAGCTTCCGCGCCGTCGCTTGTACAACGCTTCATTATTCTCTGCTTCGTTGTGCCTCCCACCTGAAGAATTACGGTCTCTTTTATTTATTTAGTTGTCCAACCATCGACGGATCGTCCAATTTCGCCAATTACACGACGATCATCGTCGGCCATTCACCATGGCGGACGATGGAATCTTTTTACTTCTTCCCAGAGACGAGACATCAGGTGAAATTGTCCATTTCGCTGTGAAACCAATTTTCTTACTACAAACAGCCTTCTCCCTGTCGTCTCGTTTCTTTTCAATTTTCTCGGCCACCTTTCTCTCCTCTCTCCCCCCTTTGTTTTTTTTTTTTTTTTTATCAACCTGCAGACCGCGTAGGTTCATCCGTCTTTCAGGGTGTTGAGTCTCTCCGGATTTTTGCTCGTCCGCCTTTTATTTCTTCTCGCTCTCAAACACAACGACACAATTATGATATTAATTTCAATAATTATTTTTAATTTCAATAAATTTTTCTCAATGATAAAAGCAATTAATTTAGAAAAAAGAATGTGATTGGATTGAATCCAATTTCAAAATTCATATTGCCATTTTCAATATCTTTTTTTTTTTTAATTAGATTGTTATTTTTAATCTCTGATATTGAAATTACTTTATTAATTCCCATAATTTTACATTTAAAATATTTAAATTTTTATTATATGTTAAATATAATTCTATTGTTTAGATTTACATTAATTATAGATTGAATAACAGGATATTTGTACTGAATAATTTAATTGAAGTGAATTTTTCTCAATGACAAAAGAAATTCATAGAAAAAAGAATTCCATTTGAATATGGATTGAATCCAATTTCAAAATTTATATTGCCATTTTCAATACTTCTGGTTTTAAAATTAGATTATTATTTTAAATTTTTGATATTGAAATTACTTTATTAATTCCTACAATTTTACATTTAAAATATTTAAATTTTTATTATATGTTAAATATAATTCTATTATTTAGATTTACATTAATTATAGATTGAATAACAGGACATTCATATTGAACAATTTAATTGAAGTGAATTTTTCTCAATGACAAAAGAAATTCATTTGAATATGAATTGAATCCAATTTCAAAATTTATATTGCCATTTTCAATACCTCTGGTTTTAAAATTAGATTATTATTTTAAATTTTTGATATTGAAATTATTAAATATTAATTCCTATAATTTTACATTTAAAATATTTAAATTTTTATTATATGTTAAATATAATTCTATTATTTAGATTTACATTAATTGTAGGTTGAATAACAGGACATTCATATTGAACAATTTAATTGAAGTGAATTTTTCTCAATGACAAAAGAAATTCATTTGAATATGAATTGAATCCAATTTCAAAATTTATATTGCCATTTTCAATACCTCTGGTTTTAAAATTAGATTATTATTTTAAATTTTTGATATTGAAATTATTAAATATTAATTCCTATAATTTTACATTTAAAATATTTAAATTTTTATTATATGTTAAATATAATTCTATTATTTAGATTTACATTAATTGTAGGTTGAATAACAGGACATTCATATTGAACAATTTAATTGAAGTGAATTTTTCTCAATGACAAAAGAAATTCATTTGAATATGGATTGAATCCAATTTCAAAATTTATATTGCCATTTTCAATACCTCTGGTTTTAAAATTAGATTATTATTTTAAATTTTTGATATTGAAATTATTAAATATTAATTCCCATAATTTTACATTTAAAATATTTAAATTTTTATTATATGTTAAATATAATTCTATTATTTAGATTTACATTAATTATAGGTTGAATAACAGGATATTTATATTGAATAATTTAATTGAAGTGAAGTGGTTGCCGGGAAAATTGTCTGCAACTTATGACAGGCTTCCGGCGCGCGTGTGTCTCGTTCTACCTTTTGCATTTTGCACGCAGCGTCAGGGAAACGTTTAAAAGGGGTTTCGCGCGCGGAAATTCAATTTCTCTTTTCCATCTGTCGTAAAGTCTTGCCAGGGATGTCTGAAAATTCGCAATCCTTCGGTTTACACTTCGGTTGATTATTTCCTTCGCATCCTAGAAATAATGTTTTATTTAATGCTGGCTTTTGTTTTCGAAATACTTAGCTTTCGCTGTGCGATTATTCAAGAAGTTTGTAAATTTTGATGAATAGTAAAAGCAACCATAAAATATATACATTTTATTAGTGTAATTTCGTGGATTTTTATCTTTCAGTATGCGTGATTTTTGTGAGCGTTTAATTTTTAGTTTCTACAAATTTTTCATTCGAGCGAAAACTTTTATATTGTGTCTGCAATTGTGCTACTTTTGATTGACGCGGTTATTGAAAGATTTTGAAAATTTTTAAACTGTGGTTATCAGTAGGAAATTAGAAATATATTAGAAATTCAAATTATTAAAAATTAATTTGTTTAATTACAGAAATTTTTAATTTCCAACTTTTCTAATTTTACGAATCTATAGAACGTATTATAGGCTGTATTATTACAGTATAATATTCAATGTGAATACATCTTCTCTGTAGGAGAATATCCATCAGAAACAGATATCTAATGAATTATAACAAATTGTACATTTAATTCATAAAATTATCAGTCCAGAAATTTAAATGTTTTTCGAACAACAAAATTGTAACCGTAACAATGACCATAATTGTAACTCCATAGACAATTGCCGAAAATCATTTTCACGACGGCAATACATTTTTCCCAACAAGTCTCGAAAAATCACTTTGTGTGTTTAATTCGCAATTCGTTTCGCCGCCGTCTCTCAATTTCGCTACGCTGCACGATCGACGGGGAAAGGTCAAAGACTTACGAGTTAACGAACCGCAGTGAATTCGTCAAATGCTATTTTTTAACGGCCACTTTGCGAGGAACTAACGTGAAACAGCTCATACGTGGTGGCGTTTTGCCGCTACTCGTCCTCGGGGTTCGATTCTGTTTGTCTTTGGACTCGAGCAGAGAAATCGATTCGAAACTTCCATTCGGCGGATTCTGCTTTCACGAGAACGATCGTTTAAATTGTTAATGAAAACGCGAACGATCGTTTGACCAGTGTTTGGGCTCGTATTTAACGCTTTTCAATTATATTTGTAGATGCTTGCTCTCTCACTTGTCGAACATTGTGCGCGTTATTCAACTTTATTACAACTTTCCTAGTTTCCTAAAACTTCGTTGATTAAATAAATTTTTATTGCCCTTCCGCCGAGTCATTTTCCTTTGATATACACATCTCCGGAGAGTGCTACAAAAATTATCTAAAGAAAAATATAAAAATGCACAAGCGACTGAATTTTTTGACAAATGATACATAGAGAAATATAATAAATTCTGTTTTAAGGAAGGAACTTACTACTCGAGTATATCAGACTTGACACTTTTCGTTCAGAATTCATAGAAAAGATGAAATAATAATAATAAAACGTAATAACAGAGTGACAGAGAAATAAAATGAAATAGCATAAATTACTCTTTGATTACATAGAAAAATACTTGCATAAAACTAACTAAGTGTTGTGTTTTCTTAATGTTTTCTTTTATAAAAAATACACATGTATGGACGAATCTAATACGGTAATCTGAGTGGACTTTCTTTTCACTCAGCATTTATAGAAAAACATAAATAGAATAACAGAACGATAGAAAAAATTTTGTCTAATATGCCCTTTTTGCGAATGCAAAAGTTAGTTTAACTACTTTAACGGCACTTCTCTTCCCCAAAGTTATTATTCCCCCAAGCTGAGGAAGCCACGAAAGTATTAACAGAATGGTCGTACGTTTCATCGGAATTTTGATCGAGAAGATTGAAGATCCTTTTTGATAGCTGTATCACGTATACCGTGCGATGTAATACAGTATGTACATTTCGCTGGCTGAGCTGGAAACGTGTTCCGCGGTAAATCTGCTTCGGAGGATGCAGCCAATGTTTTATATTGTGTGCTAGCCTGCTCACGGTATACGCTCGCGGATTCTGATTGTAGGGAATATCGCTGTGTACGCTGCTGATTCTTGTCTTTTCTCAAGTGTTATTGGCTCTCCAGGAATTTGTTCTATCGGAGGTAGAGCTCCGGGATATATTCTTGATCCTCCCCCTCCCCCCCACCCGAGTAGTTCTTAGCATCGCGAACGTGTAATGCTATGACGAAATTGAACAAATTTCGAGCCGTCTTGCAGCGAATTTCACCAGCTGACGTTGGATATGTTATGTGAATGAAATATCCAGAGAATGACAAATGGAAAATATTTGGAAAATAATGGGAAAATAAATAGCTGGAGGATATTTGGAATATATGGAAAGACGCATAAATGGAAAATGTTCAGGAAATAAAAGAGAATAATAGAAAATAAGAGAAAATAAATGAAATAAATAAAATAATAGGAAATCATAGAAAATAAATAAAATAAATAAAATAATAGGAAAGTAGAGAAAATAAATAAAATAAATAAAATAATAGGAAATTATAGAAAATAAAACAGAAAATAGAAAATAGTTATATAAGTAAATAAAATGCTAGGATATAATAGAAAATAAATAAAATAGAAAAATAGTTATAAATGAATAGAAAATAGTTGTTTAAATGACACGTCATCTTAGTTGGCTCGATGTCATCTTGCGATAATTCTACGTTCATTCATTCGAAGTTCATTCTTTGAATTATCTCATTATTTATTTATCGTCATTTATATCGTCATTTCTATCAAGTCAAAATAATTTTCTACTTCGTCTTGTTGCGAGCTCAAAGGACTTATCGTTGGAATTATTTTTTCATTATTCACTGACAACTAATTTACTGCTCACTTTCTTTAACAATAAAGAAATCATCGTTTAATTTATTATTAATAAAGTTTGCCCGGAGTGAGACATCAACTACTGAATTAAGAGACGTAATAATGAAAATAAACAGTGAAACGTGATATTTTCAAGTTACGTACACAGGTAAAATGCAGGTAGATGCATTCAATAAAAATTTGACATTGACTAGTATATTTCAAAATTGACTACCACTCGCAATTTAAAAAGAGACTTGCGAAACAACGTCGCAGAAAAAAATTGCACATTCTCTTCGTGCCGAAATTCACAATTCTGTTTCGTATTACTTTGTTTCAACGAACAAGAACAAAATGAAAAATTAGTAAGAATCACATGGAACGATCAGAAATATATTTTTCAGTTGGCAGGGGCCGTGGAAATCCCCCTCCTGCCCCTCGATGGCAACGACATTTGAATACTCGAGCCACTCGACGGCCGATTTAGCCCTCGATGAATCGCGGTCTGCCAACGTTGTTTGCCAAAGTATCACTCGATTCGACCGCCACTACACAACGTTACAGCCTTCCGCGCAGTTTTATTGGACGTACAATACTCCACTTTACGACTTCACCGCGTTTTTTACTTGAAACGCTTCTCGCATCTATCATTCCGCGCGCCATTCGCTGGAATTTCTCGAAATAAAGACAGCTTATACGTCCGTAGACTTTACGTCGCGGTTGAATGATTTCGCGCGAGGAAGTAGATCTGTGAATCGTGAGAAAGGGATCGGAGATTCCTATTTCGTACTGATATTATAAATTTATAATATTTATTATATTATTATATTATTTAATTTATTATTGAATTTAATGTAATATAATATAATATATATAATATAACATAAAAACGTTATAATATAAATTATATTTTTAATATTTAATTTATTACATTAATATAATATTTATTATATTAATTTTTATTATACATGTTAATATTAATTATATATTTATTCATTATATATATTTTATTACAAATAATAATTATTACAATTATATTAATAATATCGTATATATTTTATTTATTATATTAATATATTCATATTAATTATATATTATAAATATAATTATATATTTATTATAAATCATAAATATAAAAAATCATGTAATTATATATCATAAATATATATTTATCATGTAATTATATATCATAATTATATATTTATTACAGAATTATTCTAAATTTATCGTATTAAGGATCAAGATAATGAGAGTTATTAACGAATGATACTAAATTACAGTCTATTATCCGTTTTCATACAATACTTTCGATATTCATCGAAGATAATTATTACGTGTATTTTCTACGATTTTTTTATAAAGAATTCGCGAGATATTTCATTGCATCCATACAGTAGGTCTTCTTTTTCTTTTTTTTTTTCCTTCTGAAATTGTTATGTTTGTAAAATCGGAAATTTACGAATCTCGTCGCTTGCTTTCATCATCAGTTTGCTTTATGGGTTTTGTCCCGGTCTTTGTCGCAAAGTTCGCGAGATTCCGGCAGAATAAAATAACAATCACTGCGAATATTCATGGGCGTGCGGGATACAGGTGTTATTTATCTTCGAGGAACAGTAACAGACAATTGATCGAACGTTCGCGAAGAGAGATTGATTGGTTAAGATTAATCGAGTTTTTGTTTGCAGTTTCCGTTTTTGTATAAAAGATTGCAACAAAGTCTCGCAAATTTGTCACGTCGTGTTTCATCGATTTGAAAAAACATTTGTCGCCAGATGGATTCTGAAAGAATGTGCTCAATGACGAAGCAGACACGTGTTAGTTATACTGTTACTAATATTTTCTGGAGACTTAGAATTTGTATACTGTTTTATGTTACAATATACTATATTAATAAACAATAGTGTAGGTAAATTTATAAAAGATGACACTTAATAATACATATAAACAATATTAGTAAAAATAGTAAAATATAAATATAAATAAATATAATAATATATTTATAATGTGCATAATAAAAGTATCGCAACATGCATTTATAACAGGAACAATAGCAATTACAGTCTTACTTTCGAAAGTAAAACTGCAAACTTCCAAATTTCTGTTTGAATTCGGATTTTTTCTTCGTCGACAAAACAGTAAAAATGCATGAAAATCCGAGAATCTCGACAATCAAAGTTACGCATAATGTACAAATAAACTACTTACAAAAATTTAAAAAAGGGGTTGTTTCAAAATGAATATGAAGCGATAAAAAGAAAGGAGCATTTGATTTTTTTTTAATTAAACAAGAACATTTTTTTCTGACTTGTCGTTTGCTTTAATAAAAAAAGAAATCGAACGCTTATTTTTTTCTCATTGCTTCATATTAATTTTGAGGCATCCCCTAATTTTTGTGAGCAATGCACATTTCAAATTCACTGGAACGCAGTCAAATTCATTTATCAACGCATTTCAATTTAACGAGATTGAAAGTTTTTCACCACCGTAATCAATAAAATCGATTTCTGCTTTTACACTCGCGAAAGTATGAAAATGCGAGTGCAAAGAGCACGAGGCGAAAGCCTTCTCGAAATCGGGTATAGTGTGTGTACAAATAGGTGGTTTGGAAATTTACGGTTCTCTCGGGGCGAGACGCAGAATTTTCGCGCATCGCGTTGACCGCCGCTATTATGGTAATCGTATCCGGCGGTTTTCGACGCGAAATCATTTCTCCCGCAAAATTTCGACATCACGCGCGAGCCCTCCCCCACCATTTCGCCGGGGCTCTGGCCTAGTATCGTTGATTCCCACCGTGATTCAATCGTTCTGCGAACACGGTTCGTTACTCCGACCGCCAATGTTACATCGCACATAATTGTCGGATAGAGAAACATAGAAACGAAGAGGGAAGGAAAGAAAGGAAGAGAGAGAGAGAGAGAGACAGAGGTCAGTTGCAAATGAAAGCAGCCATTATGTTCTACATCACTCGGTATACTCGTCTACCTAAACGTAATGACAATTACAACAAATCAACTATCGTGTCGCTGTGAAAATTGTTGGGAATAAAAGCGAGAGCAAAAGTATGTCAGAGGAGACGGTGGATTGAAATGAATGGGAATTTAAAATTCGTTTTGAATGTTAAATTCTTGTTGGACGAATTTTGCATTGGAATTGTCGCGGTTGGTAATCGCCTCTGATCGGTTATTTGTTTGATGTGCAATATAATGTGTAATAATTGTTATAATACGTGAGGGTGGAATATGATCAATGTGTCAAATCATCGAATCAAGCGATGTAATTTTCGTTCGTTCGTTTTAGACAACTGACACAATATTATCGGCGAATGTAACGAAATTGAAATATCACTTGATAAAGCAATTTTCACTCTATGTTGCACGTTTCTATCCTCTTTGATTGATAGTTAGACGCTGTTTCAAATGAAAATTGTTTCCAAAAACATGAAGAAGTTTTCCTACAAATGATTAGTTCCCTTGCTTCAGATTTTTAAGAACTATCAATTTTCTCATGTAAGAAGTTGAATTTCATCTTAAATCAATTAATATTGAAATTTTTATATTATTGATCTATAATTAAACATATATTAATATACATTACACCTGTATTGAAATTAATATCAGCTAAAATAATTTTCATTTTATTTAAATTTTGCAATAAATTTCTGTTTGAACAGAAAATTGTTCCCAAACTCGAAATTAACTACTGTTAATTGACGATCGGGCGAAATTTAACCGAAGTGAACCGAATTAAAAAAATATCATCCGAAAGTTGCATTCTATTCAACGAATCAATCGCAAATTGCTTTGAAATTATATTCTCGTTGAAACGAATCGATCGTTCTCCAATTACAAGGAAAAACGTCGATGAAATCGCGAAAGAAACGTGAATTCAACGAGAAGACGTTTCGTTCCTTTTATCTCGTCACGAGATAATTAACGCCTTTCTCCCCCCGTATCCAGATTTCCGTGAGTGATACAATTTCGCAATTAAACACCGCGTCGCGTTTAAACACTCGTTCCGCGTGCAACGTTACGCGAGGTTTCGTCTCGCGAAGCGCTCGGTTATTTTCTCACATTCGACTCGGTCGCAATTTCATCGAACTGCACAAAGCTCGATAAACAACGTTACATGATCGACCTCTCTCGAACCGTTACTTAGGGGAGACCGTTTCAGCTTGGGTAATAATTACGAGCGGCGACAATTGGAAATTTATGCAGAACCCGCTTGGGCTGTTCCACTCGTTTCCATTCGACGACCTCTCGTTCCAGCCACTCGTTACTTTCATAGGGTCAATTATTCGCGACTCTGGTCGGGAAAGCGTTTCAATCGTGCCCCGCTTGAATTTAATCGTAAGAGGAATATTCAATCGTTCGTACGAGGGACTTCTTTTTTTTTCGGCCATTTACATGGCATTGGATGTGGCCGGTTATATTTCGAACGAGAAGCTTTCCAAAGAAGGACGACGAGGAATATTCGGCGCTGGATTTTTTTTTTTTGAGGGGGATTTGTAGGAATAATTTGGGGAAACTGATGTTGTCTGTTAGTATAAGCGAAACCATTTTGAAATTATATTGGTTGTATTTAAAATAAAATATGTGTGACAATGATAATGAATAATAATGAAAATGTACGTAGAAATTATGAGACGATGAGGCAAAATTTGTACGTAGAAATTATGAGACGATGAGGCAAAATTTGTACGTAGAAATTATGAGACGATGAGGAAAAATTTGCGCAAATTTATTTCGTAATGAGTAACTTCCTCACTATACGAATTTCATGTTTAAGTTTGAATTTTAATAGTTAATGAAAATTTTAATACAGCTTGTCGTTTCTTTGATTTATATTTCAAGAAGAATTTAGAAACTGGCTAATATTATATCGAATATACTAGTCTCTAAACATTACGCACGTATTATGTATATTCGTGTCTCCGAATTCAATTCAGGTCTTTAAATAATTGCTGCTAACTAATTAAATCAAAGAACAGAAATATATTCTTTATTTCAGTGAAAGAGAAGAAAATATTTACTTTCGAATCATCGAATTTCAAATGTACATTGTGCTGTAATGTATAAATTACATTCAACAAATTTCTCATCACATGTCAATTATGATATATAATTGAACACTGGATTGTTAAATTTCTCTCGTATACAGTGGATCGAACGTTCTTAGTGTCCGAATCGCTCGACTCGCACTACTGACTCGCGTCCAGTAGAAAAAGTCACTCATATTGGACACGAATTGAACGAAAAATTTCTTAGATCATCAAATTACTGATCACACGATTCAATTACGATGTATAATTGAACACTGGATTGTTAAATTTTTTTATAGACAGCGGAACGTTCTTAGTTTCCGAATCGCTCGACTCGCACTACTGACTCGCGTCCAGTAGAAAAAGTCACTCTCATTGGACACGAATTGAATGAAAAATTTCTTAGATCATCAAATTACTAATCACACAATTCAATTACGATATATAATTGAACACTGGAGTGTTAAATTTTTCTCGTATTGAGTGGATCGAACGTTCTTAGTTTCCGAATCGCTCGACTCGCACTACTGACTTGCGTCCACTAGAAAGAGTTTTCTCTTATCAGACGCAGGATTTCGCTCGCGACAATATTCACGAGCCTTCCTGCGTGACTTACGCGCGATTTTACGCACGCCGTCGTGATAAATTTCACCCACACTGATGCACACGCCTAATGCTTCCCTTTCTCGCGCGAAAGTCCTCGTTTCGACGCGCAACTTTGGAATTATTCGCAACGATGCGAGTTGCGGAAACGTCGCGTTACGGCGCGCGTATTTTCGCCGCCGTTTATTTAAGGGTTTCATAAAACAGGGCGTATAAAAGTAGCGGCGTCTCGCGCTATAACCCTATTTACAAGGGAGCTCGATAACATTTCTTACGCGCGTTGTTTCGACCACGAAGAAACGAGAAGATAAGGGAGGTTAAAGGGATATAGGGATTCCCTTTACTGGGGCACAGTGCAAGTTGCGAGATTTGAAGTGTCGTTGCTCTTGCTTGGAAATTGGAAATTACGCTGATTCATTTTTCGGAAATACTAATGAAGTTAGTTCCATTCATTACTACATAGCATTATATAGCATCGTTATAGCGTTGTTTGTAATGCGTTGTATGTAATGTTGTACACTGTCCATAATGCTGTGCAATATTTATAATACTGTTGCATGATCTGTTCATATTATCAATTATTTATACTAGTATTATGTAGTTATATATTCTTATTAATTACTTACTAGTATTATGTAGTTATAGCATTATTTATAATGCTGTGCAACATTTATAATATTGTTGTATGATCTGTTCATATTATTATTATTAATTATTTATACTAGTATTATGTATTTATAGTGTTGTTTATAATGCTATGTAATATTGTACAATTTTCACAATGCTGTGCAATATTTATAATATTGTTGTATGATCTGTTCATATTGTTATTATTATTAATTATTTATACTAGTATTATGTAGTTATAGTATTGTTTGTAATACTATATAACATTGTACACTGTCCAAAATATTGTGCAATATTTATAATATTGTTGTGTAATTTCACATTACTATTATTAGTAATTTATACTATTATTACTATTATGCATTAGCGTTGTTATTAAATTTGCGAAAGTCAAACTCCCTTCTTGAGACGTCGAATAATAATAATTACATCTTCGTAAATACAATTTACGAGAGAAAATTATTACAAGTGTCAAATATCGTGAACAACTTTACACTTTATTCTAACACGCATTTTCGCATTATCTTCTACATTTTTAAATTTCCCACAATTGTTATAAAAATTCGCGAGTTAAATGTTTGAACACATACAGTTGTAAATATATCACAAGTACATACGTTTCATTCCAACTAACTTTGTCATTTTTCGTTCCACGATTATGCGCGAGTTTCGAATGTCAATAGTGAATTTTGCTGATTGAATGTGCCCGAAATGCGTACGAATTTTTTTCAGCGAGACGTACGGTAGGGAACAATTCTCTCTGCCATTTATTACGCACGGTGAAATAAGCGTGATCGCGGAGCGACTTCATTTACGTATTCGACGACGAGTTGAGAAAGTTGGCAGAAAAGAAACTCAACCGTAGGGCACGTAGTTCCTGGTTAACTGAGAAGCCCTCGCTGTATAATTCATGCGGAACGGCTCGAAGAAGTAAGATTATGCAAATGCCTGATGTTTCTCACAATGAACGTCACGAAGCACGATGATTTATATCGTCACGGTCGGATCGTACGATCGCCATTTTCAACCGGTTCCACTACATTTCACTTCGTTGTTCGCCGGCTTACAATCAGTGAACAATTCGAAGCTAATAACCAGTTCGTTTGATAATAGTGATTGTTATAATCTTGAGATAATTACATGAATTATATACAAGAAACGAGTGAAAAAGTGACGTGTGAAATTGTGTTAGGAAAAGTTACCAAATTTTTTTTAAAAAATCAACATTATTGGATATAAATCTAAGATTGTCGATAACTTGACATACTTTGTGTCAAATTTTTTGTAGATTGATTTAAATTTTGTTTGATAGTTTTGAATAATAATAAGTAATAAGAAGATCTTGTCGTAGATAAATAGAAACGAGTGAAACTGGTGAAAAAGAAGCGTATAAAATTGCACATTTTTGTAGATATAGATTTATAGATTGATTTAAATTTTGTTTGATAGTAGAATAATAATAATCTTGAAATAAGATGATTCTGTCGTAGATGAATAGAAACAAGTGAAACTGGTGTAAAATTGCACGTGGCAGAAAAAGTTACCAAATTTTTTTTTTTTTTTTTTTTTGAGAAAAGACAATCCAAAATTGTTGGAGACTCAGGACTATTTTGTGTCGAAACTTTCACAGATTTACAGAATTTAAATTTCATCTCAATCGAGGTTACATTCGCGCATACAATTACATTCACGCGTGGTATAATTAAACAAACTACAGCTAAACTAATGACTTGAACCTACAATGCTACGTTATTATTTATTCTTCTAACACGTCGTGCCATTTCCATTAAGCAACGTGTTGCAATTTCACTTCACCAGACCGCAATCAACTCGCCCCTGTCAATCGTTAATTTCTCAACTTTGAAGTTCGAGTAATTACAAAGTAATAATGATGTCGAGCAATTTCTTTGATCAAGAAACTCAACGAGATCCTTAATCTCTTGAACGTTTTGTTTTATTTTGAGAATGTGCACTGGTCTTAATTATTTTTAGGCGATGACGAGTATACTCAACGAAAGCACGGTAAGTGCACTTGCTGTGAGATCAAGTTAAATTGTAACAAAATGATGAAATGGTGTATCTTTCTTTGAAAAATTTTCGATATGATGGGTTCATTTTACCTTTTCGTTTTGTTGCCTTGAAATGTTTTAAAATGTGCTAAAATGACATATATATATATATATATATATATATAATATGTAATTCTATCTAAATTATAATATAATTTAAAAAATGATACATATAATATATATAATTCTATTATATATAATATATATAATTACACCAAATTTTACAATAAATAGTGAATTCTTTTACAGTAAATTTTTCTATCTCAATTAATTTAAAAAATAATGCATAAAATATATATAATTCTACCTAAATTTTGCAATAAATAGTGAATTCTTTTACAGTAATTTTTTCTATCTAAATTATAATGTAATTTAAAAAATAATACATATAATATGTATAATTCTATCTAAATTTTGCAATAAATAGTGAATTCTTTTACAGTAATTTTTTCTATCTAAATTATAATGTAATTTAAAAAATAATGCATATAATATATATAATTCTGCCTCAATTTTACAAGAAATAATAAATTCTTTTACAATAAATTTTACAGTAAAGAAGTGAATTTTTTTCTCTACATGGCAAGAATTTTTTTTCCACATATATTCCTCGACGAGCCTCTCTTAGCCTCTTGCGCTGGAATGACGTGCCACGCACGTCGAGAACATTTTGTCCCCCAAGATTGCAATATTTTCTCAGTTCTTCAACCACATTTAAATATAACCCAGGCAAAACTAATAACATATAATTTATCGTTAATAATTGTCAATAATTTCCATCCAGTGTCATCATACCGACGACTCCAAAAAAAGAATGCGACGAATTATTGTATACGGTTTGGTCACTCGTTATGGTACGCAATCGGTTGCCAGTGCCAAGTGGTTAAGGAATTACGCTGAGGTCAACTCAAAGCAATACCAGTTTCGCTTCCGCGTCGCAATATGTCCCTTTCGCGCGAATTACTCCCCGTAAATCGTTCGCGGTCGCGAAATGGAAACGTTCGAGTGCCTGGCCTTCGTCGAACGAAGGTTCGAAGGATGTCGTCGCTCGGAGGGGAAGGGAACGAATCGTCGGCGATCACGACGGATTAAAATCGGCAAGCGAAAGGTGGAGTCGTTCCGCTCGCGTGGCGCGAAATTGAAACGAAACGCAGCCGATTATACTCACCGGTCGCCACGGCGGAGATTTACGGGGGATCCGCGCATGGAAATATTAACCGATCGGAGACGCAACGAGGTTTGCGAATTGGGTTTTCGTCAGCCGGGCGTAAATCCAGCGGATCGAACTCGTTATTTAACTCGACCCACCGTTCGTATTCCACCGCCAGCTCGTAATTATTCGATATCAGTCTTCCTTTCCGGAAATGTCCGTCGTGACAAATGAATTCTTCGAATTAATGCGCCTCCGTTCGCGTTTTTCGGCGACTTTTCTGGGTTTTACCTGCGATAAGTTTGTACCACGGTTGGCTTCCTTTCAGATCTTTTCGCTTCGAGTTTCCGCGAGTTTACGTGGAAAAAGATCGACAGATCTTTTTAAGTGGAAGGATTTCAGTTTAAGCTTGTGATCCGCTTCTTGTTGTACTAAATGTTGTACGGAATTATATGATTATTGTGTAATTTGACATGTTTTTTGTTTGATGTCCTATCTTGCTTCTTGTTGAATATCGTTTGATGTAATTTTATTACGTTGCATAAAATTTTCTCGTTTCTAAATATTGTACAATATAATTTTATATTATAGATATGGATGTTATACATATATATATATATATATATATATATATGTTATATATATATATATATATATATATATATATATATATATATATATATATGGAATTAATTTAAGATATATATTTTGCTATATATACATAACATTCATAACTATATTATAAAATTATATTGTACAACATTTAGAAACGAGAAAATTTTATGTAACGTAATAAAATTACATCATACGATATTCAACAAGAAGCAAGATAGGATAATTCCATCTTATTATATATGTATAAGGTGGAATTAATTTATGGTACGTGAGAGAACATCGATGAATTTCTGTAATATTAAAATACAAGAAATACATCACATTTGAGTTTGAGTTTCTCGAAAAATTCCAGCAAAAAGGAAATACAAAATTCCATCTGTAGTGATTTTCTTGCTTCAAATATTTTAGCATATTACAATTGAATGTGGAAAATGGACATGTCATTGCATAGTGTAATAAAAAAATACCCGAGTGAGAAATACAAATGCAGTAATGGTGCGATCAAACTGCATATTATTCCTTTAAACGTATATTATTATATAATTACATATATTATACATTAATTATATATTATTGTATAATTATACAATATTTATATATATTATAATATACATAATATATAAACAATATACTATACATCAATTATACAATGATTATATATAATTATTCAATTATACATTAAAAACAGATTTCAATTATATATTATAAATTAAAAACAAATTTCAATTATATTGTATAATATATATAAATATTGTATAATTATATAACAATGTGTTATATTATATACAATAATTTATAATATTGTACATTATTATATGATTATACAATATTTATATATACCATACAGTAATATACATAATATATAAACAATATATTATACATTAATCATACAATGATTATATTTATATTATATAATTATTCAATTATAAATTAAAAATATGTACGTATGGATGTCTATATGTTCTCTTGGAATACACATTAAATAAATTATCACTAAATCTATATTAAATACAAATATATTTTCAAAAGAATAAAAATCACTCGTTAGAAATTACGAATACTGCAACTTCATAGATCTTCAAGGAACAGCAGCGAAACTCTCTAAAAAACTAAACACGTACGAAATTTTCAAAAAAAATCGGTGCTTCCGATCGGAGGAAGAATCAATTGCGATGCAGGATTGTCGACAAAGGAAAATCGAGCGCATTTCAAAGTACAATTCGGGGCCAGTTCGTAGAGGGCATACGGTCGTGGACTTTCTGCAAAGCACAGTCGGACGTTTATACAAAAGTACGGGGCATGTATAAACATGATGCATTGTTTGTTGGTAAAATATTCGTCTGGCGGGGTCATAAAACGCGGAGATTCTTCCATTCCTCCTTTCCACTGTTGTAATTTCAAGCAGATTTCACACGCTGTACACCGAGCTGTATCATATATGCATGAAATGTCGCCATTCGCCCCGGGTCATATATATCCCCGGCGTTTCTCATTAAATTTCTTTTTTTTTCTCTCTCTTCTCATCCGTCGCGGGTGTTGCAAACGTCCTCTTTAACTATGATGTTAACTTTAATTATGAACTTGGTAATTTACTTAGACACCTTATTTGCCGAGTGGCTGGCAAACGAGTCTTTATGCGCGTTCTCGACTTAACACTTTCGCTGTATCGTTTTTCTCTCGTTAACGCGTGTCCCGCTTCGTATAATTCACGTAATTGCTATATCAACCGTGCACGTGTATTGTGAATTATGTAAAATTTGTTCGTGAAGCTGCGCGATCAAATTGTTTGCCCCAATTAACGAGATTGATTTCACCTTTGAAATGCAATTTAAAATTGAAAATTTGCTGATGATCTATCTTGGTTTGACATCTTCCACGATCGTTTTCCTCTCGCGATGAACGAAAATTTCTGAATGCAATTCAAAATTTTCAGAAGTTATTCGAACGGATAATTATTCAATTATCTTAACTTAACACCTTCGTTATCGCGAATGAAGTGAAAATTGTTCTTAGAAAGCAAGTTGCTAATTCACGATTTGAGGTGTTCATTGCAGTTGCTGCTCATTAGTTACTATACTACAATTTCTATATAATATAATGCAATACAATTATATTATATTATACAATTATACAATATTATATTATGCTATATTATATATTATATTATACAATTATACAATATTATATTATATAATTATACAATATTATTATTGTATAGTTATACAATTATACAATATTATATTATACTACATTATATACTATGTTATACAATTATACAATATTATATTATAATTATACTATATTATAATATAATATAGTATAATATAATTATACTATATTATATATTATATTATACAATTATGTATATATATACGTACAATTTTTTTCATCTATATAATACAAAATACTATACAATTACTAATACAATTACTATATAAAATACGTAAAAGAAATTTAATCGTGTAGTTATTCATTTATTTATTCCAATTAAAATAAAAATCCAAATCAAAACGAGCAGGATACAGATGCACGTTCATTTTCAAAGACGTTAGTCGTCCTTTCGCCCCATTTTTAAAGACTTCGGACAGCGTATAAGAATCGAGAGCACATAATACTTAGCCAGTGAAACGAATTTCCATCCAGGTCGCAATTCTTCCACTCCGCGTTTATAAATGTCGACATAAAAACGACGCGTTGCGCGGAAATTGGCGAGTTTGAAAGTTATCGGAATGATTCTGAAAACAGGCTGATTTAATCTCAAACAAATTGGACAGATATTCCAAGGGAATGGCATCTGTCAAAGTGCACGAGCGTGGACGAGCCTAGGCCATCGTTTGCCCGATGTTTCGCAATATTTCGGACGACTGCGAATCGCGATGGAATAAACAAAGGTCGCTGTCTGGCATAATCGGAAAACGAGCATCGACACGCGGAAAAATATTCCCTATCATTGGTGGGAAAGTGGGGGAGGGAGGGGAAAATATATGGAAATTCCACTGGAAGTATTCGATCCGTGAATATTTGTTGACGCGGTTATTCCAATAGACGTGCACACCTGTCTCTCTCTCTCTCTCTCTCTCTCTCTCTCGATGCTTGCCAATTCGAATTATTTGCGGCACAATTAAAGTGCATTAGCCGTCGTTGCCAGTTATGCACACTTCGGACGAACACTGTAACGCGGATACGTGTGTAACTCTTTCGTCGGTGTCATTAAAATCGAATCGATCGGCAACGATGAGTGGTCGTCGGTGAAATTTTCGTTGGAATATTCCGGCGAGCTTCTCTCTTTGAATTTATTTTCGATATTTCCCACATTTACATATTCATCTGGGCCGTCAAATCTCGCTCCTGAATCTGTTCCGAAGTGAGTTTTTCATCTTTTTTGCCAATCGCTCCATCCTGGAATCGCTTGTACACTAAAATGAAGACTTGTTGTATAAGTGTCTCGTGTAAGAATTTCCGAAAGTTGAAACGGTGGAAGAAATTGTATTATGAACAGAAATAACATCAATTAAGAAGAAGTTTATATATTATATATTAAGTGTAATACAGTGCAATCTATTGGCAGAAAGGAGTTTTGGTTAAAAAAAATGAAAAACTATTTTGCATATCTCAAAAAGCGAACGTATTGTGTGAACTTGTCGCTAGAAAGTTCATGAAAGCTCGTCGGTGAATAGGACGTTGGTGAAATCTCTGAAACTGCACACTGTGTACTCGTCGCTGCAATTTATAAAGTTCATAAATTTCGAAATCGGTGTGGGTTGCGGTACTCGATAATTGACGAAACGACAGGTTTTTCGCTGCACTCGTTCGCTGTTAAACTGTATAAACGATCTGGATCTGTCGCGACATATCGTGGTATCCGAAACTTTCTCACCGCTGTCTCTAAACTTCGAACAAAAGAGTTATAATTAAAACGGAGCAACGAATAACAAAAAAAAAAAAAAAAGAAAAAAAACGAGAAAAAGAAATCACGCGACGAGGTTCGTTTCACAGAGAATTTTATTCGCGTATTGACGAATTTTTATATTTTTTGCGTGTGCCGTGGTGAAACACGAGGCAGCGTGGAAAATCGTTCGTTTTAACACTAGACACCCGAAAATGATCGATTCGTGATTTTTTTCGGAGAAAGGACACTGGCTATTTGTTCGTGTGTTATAACGAGAATAGATAGTGGCGCTTGTTGTTATTTCTGATCTTCCATTCATAACGAAACTATGTAGGATTTTATAAAATCCACCGTAGAAATCTCCTATTTTTCTTTTCTTATTTATCGTTGATTTCGTTAATATCATATTAATGAAATTAATAGATTAATAATATAATTAATAGAGAATTAATACTATATTACATTAATGTATTATACTAATCAATTATATTGTATATTAACATTGGTTATGAATTTTTATCTTTAATTAAAGTTGAAAGTATATTATTTTTATTTTAATCTTTAATTTAGTTAAAGTTACCAGATCTGTAATATATACAAATACAAATATATTTACTTTATTCAATGCACTATAATGTAAATTTTGAACCTTCAATAACAGTAAATTAACTGTTTCAAGTATCTTAAAATTACTTGTACGATACTCTAGTATCTGTAGTGAACATTCAAAGGATTACCAAGCAAAACGTTTGATAAGCAAATCTTTACTTAACAATAAAACTACTGCAACTTTTCTTAAAAATTCTATACATTGCACGTTGTTACAAATTCGATTGATTTTGATGTTCGTTGTAAAATTTTTCCGAATTTCCTTTGTACTTCTTACGACACTCTGAAACAATACCATTACTAGAATTACCATTACTATAATAATCCATACGACAAATTGAATTTCACAGAGATTGAAAGATGTAGTACAACGAAACGAAAACAGAGCTGGTGCTCTTCGTTCTGCCGTAAATTTTCCCCTCCCCGGTTTCCTTCGCGCTGCTTAATTCAAAACGTAACGCGATTATTGAAATTCTCGCAGCTAAAATTACCGGGGCAATCAGCACAAAGTGACAAACTGAACAAGAAGAGAAGAAAACAGAAGCGTACAAGCATTGTAGAAGCTCGTGTTCTTTCGCTTCTCCACGGAAGAACTTCTTTCCACTGCAATTTCTCTGATAGACGCTGGAACTTTTATACTTGAGTCGTCGCTACGTAGTTCCAACGTTAACGCTTTCACCTTAAAAAGCAGTCGGCGAGTGCCTCTCGGTTTCTTTCGCTGGCGGGCGAAGAAGCGTCTCTCCGGCGGAAAAATGGAAATGGCCAGGAGAAAAACGCCGGGATATATTTTACGTTTCGAAAGGGGGGAGGGGCGAAAGTCTAAACTGAAGTGTGTATCTTCGTGAAAACGAGCGAGATACGTTCAGATAACGGAGTTGAAACGTTATCGTCTCGTGTGTCTTTCGATAAAAGTCGCGAGAACGCGTATCGGACGAAGCTGTTGCTCTTGTAACGCGATATAAAATACACGGTGAACGATCCGCCAGTGATATCTGAATAAGTTGCAAGTCGTAGATCCTCCGATGCACGACGCGTGGCGTAACTTAACCTAAACCCGTATTTTCCTCGAATCGCGAGCGCTCGTTTTCGCTGCAGTGCCTATTAACAGATCGTTTAGAGCACGTGCGGAGGACGTGTCTGCCGTGGTATCTCGACTTTAAGTCGTTTCGAAAACCGGCGAGCTTCCTCGTATTGCAGTCTGTCACATTTTTAAGAGGCTGTATTATAAATACAGAGAGCTGTTTGGAGATGAGCGAAGTCGGCGAATTTTTTCTTTTTATCTTCTCGTATGAAGAAGAGGGAATTTCGAGGGTGAATTTTCAGTTCGATATTATTGCGTGGTTACTCCGTCGTTAAAATCCTCCGAATTTCACTCAATTTATTTGTGAGAAGAGACGTATGAGGAAGCACGAAGTTGCAACATTTATTATAAATTGAGAAGTAAATTTTCGTTCTTTAAGAAATTCTGAAGCTTGATTTCCTTGATTTGTATTGACTTATACGACTTGCCTTCTTTCGTGTATAATTTCTGAAAGGAATACAAGAATTTAATTCCTCAGAGTTATGTAGAGTATTTAATTAGAATTTAATTTAATTTAATTTAATTTAATTTAATTTTTTAATTTAATTTAATTTAATTTAATTTAATTTTATTTTATTTTATTTTATTTCATTTCATTTCATTTCATTTTATTTTATTTTATTTTATTTTTTAATTTAATTTAATTTAATTTGTTAAATTGCAGACTTTTGTGCATCTTCACAAAAATTTGCCTCATCTACTAAATATTACAATAAACTCTATTTTATATACACCATATATATAAATATATAAAATATATACACCTTAAAATTTCTCACAAACGCATAAAGATCCGCATTTCATTTGTCACTTTATTAATAATTTGTCAGGGGAGAAAGAAAGATGTAATTGACTAATTCGCGAAATTTCAATAACAGTTATTTTCAGCGAAGATTAGAGTTTCACGAAACGAAAGTTTCAAGCATTTCGCCAGGTCAGAAAACACCTTCGAACACTAGAGCGATTCCACGCGGCGCAAATATTTAAAGGAGTTGATATGCCACGTATGCGGCATACATTCCGGAGTCGTTAGGTGTTAGTTAATTCCAGATTGGAGCTAAAGTCAATTCCAAACTAAAGTTTCTTCCAGACTACGGTATCTAGACACGTCTCGAAGCTAGATTATATTCGATGTATGTTCTAGATACCTGTTCGTTCATTCGGTTTGTAACTGCTTGTATTTCACTATTTGGATGGATTTTTCAGGAGTAACTCACTGATTTCATTGTATATTTATATTTATATACATTTTATATAATCATTTATATATATATATAAAATACTTATATTTAATTATTTATATATATTGATTTTAATCATTTATTTGTTTAATCATGAATTGAATTATTTATATATATATTGAATATTCATATTCAATCATGAATATGAAAATTGATTTTTGTCGGTAGGAACTTTCAAATTGTTGTTACTCCTTGAATATTGATCAGAAGCCGTTAGACAAATTAAAAATGCGCACATTTTATTGTATTTGTTCCAATATTATCCCCTTTGAGCCTCTGACAATTGTAACTAATTATTAATTAGAATACATTTAAACGTAGCATGCATGCGTGCTCAGACAGTTGATAAAAATGATTGCCAGTGTACAAATGAAAAATATGATGTTGAAAATTCTGAACAAATTTTTTGGCCAAAGATCATGCCGTCGCTGTTTGATTCACGCAGAGACAGAAGGCAATAAAAATGAGAAGTTCAAATCAATGATCGTCAACTCGGATTTCGGTCGATTTTTGGCGTAAAAAGAGAGAAAAAAAAAAAAGAAAAAAGAAACATTGCCTCGGCGTCTTGCAACTCTCACCTGGAAACAAACAATTCGAGTCCTCGTTCAGCCGATGCACGCAGTTCGCGATAACGATTCACCCTGTGCTACTACGTACGTGGCTGCCGGAGCTCCGCGATCCCGTTAATCCGCACGCCGAAAAGCTCATAAGCCCGCCGCGCAGACGTCGAGATAGAGAGATAAATAGAAAGAAAGAAAGAAGAGAGAGAGAGAGAGAGAGAGAGAGAGAAGGGAGAGGATCGAGTGCATTCGAATCGTAAGCTCGAACTGTACGAATGCCGACTGGCTCGGGCCGATTCAAAGGCACTGGCGGTTTGAAAGGGTGGCGGGCACCGCATCCAGGGTCACGAGAGGGGGATATAGGTAGGGATATAGGGATAGAGCGAATGGGTTTCTATCCGGTTCTCCGTCGAATCGTCTAATCGCACGTAGCTATCACGGACGGATTAAACGATCGAACGGGGTCAGAGCTTCGAGCACTGACTCTGTTCTCCAGCCCATAAATTGCGTCATCATTGCGAAGTACGCGGCCCGTAATCGCGTCCACGTACCCGCTCCCTTCTTTTTCCCTTTTTCTTCTTTCCCTTTTTTCAGCGGTGGGTTCGATTTTCGATTCGATGGCAGGCAGTCATCGGCCCGGTATTGGGTAAATAGGCTTTCCTTTGAAATCGCGTCCAACTTTCGACGGGTGATCGAACCGGTTAGCAACCGCGTATCTCGCGGTGGGGGTTTTCCTCCTTTTTTTTTTTTTTTTTTTTTTTTTAGGCTCGAGTGCGATTGTGATTGCGCGTCTGGACGATGTGTAATTAGTGTAATGATATATTTAACGTTGTATATGTTCATATGTACGATATTTGGATATGGAGTGAGTATAAAAATAATACATAATTATAATATAATGATGGTGTGTGTGTGTGTGTGTAGAATCGTGTATGTGCATATACTGAATAATAAAATGAATATATTACGTTCATTGTAATTATAATATATTTCTACAGTGAATATAATATATTTCTACAGTAAATATACTATATATCTACAGTGAAATAGTTATAATATATTTCTGCAGTGAAGTAATCTATATAACGAATAGTATTATATTTAGAGATACAGAGTGAATGACATAAAGAATATTTGTATGTAATATGAAAGAATAATGGTAACGATATATAAATAGTATGCATATAGTGAACAATGAAATGAATGTATTACATTCATTATAATTATCATATATTTATATAGTGAAATAATATCTATATATGACGTATACTATATATTTGGATATAAAGTGAATAATGAAATGAATATAACATAACATAAGTAACATATAATTTTAATGTAATGATACAAATAGTATATGTATATACAGTGAACGATAAAACGAATATATTACATTCATGTAATTATCATATACTTATTTAATTAATATATTACATTCATTATAATTATCAGTAAAATATTATTTAGTATCTATATATATAACGAATAATATGTACTTGGATGTAGAGTGAATAATAAAATGAATAATATAAAAAATAATTGCAATGTAATGATATATAAATAGTATATGTGCATACAGTGAACAATAAAATGAATATATTACATTCATTATATTATTATCATGTATTTATACACTGGAATAATATTGTATCTGTATATATTTGGATGTAATAATGAAGCGAATAACATAAAGAATATATAATTGTAATGTAATGATATATAAACAGTATATGTAGCGAACAATAAAAAAGAGTATATTACACTCATTATTCATTTATACAGTGAAACAATATTGTATCAGCGTAACGAGTAGACTTTCCTTCAAAGTAAAGAAAGCGTTCTTGCACTGTCTGCAAAGCAAATTGTAATATACACGTGGTAAAATTTTACCGTGTACTTCTATATATATTGCATATGACACATTCACATAATACATATTCATATAAAGCAAAAAACAACACTAAAGTACGCTAAAGTTTCACGAAATTAAAGAAAGAAATTATCGATAAATCGCGATAATCAAAGGTTAAATACTGAAACGATTCAAATACCGAGAAGAATGCGCCGGTTTGTGTACATGTAATTAATGATAACAAGTATCGAAACGTCAAAATTCAGCCTGTGGCCGTTCGCACACGCTGACTCTTGATAGAATTAACCGAAACGTTGTCATACGACAGCGATCCCCGCGTCCGAAATCCGCGTTTAATATTCTCATCATCGATTAACCCGCTTTTTGCAGCCACCGTCCGCCGTGTTTCGCATTTGGCTTGCAAAATAGAGGCTAATTTCACGTGGACGGTGAACGGAACAGTAGTTGACGAGAGCATATTTTATGCTCGGGAGTGGCGTACATTTTGATATTTCTAATGCGTTGCCAGAGACAACTCACTCTCGCGTGTGTGTGTGTGGTGGTTTGCAACAGTGACGCGAAACCACCCTATTTCCCTCCCTCCCTCCCTCTCTCTCTCTCTCTCTCGTATACGCTGGCCTGCTAGAGAGACGAGATTTAAAATAGAAGAGACCGAAACTCGCACGCTGAAGCGAATTACAAATATTCGTTTAATACGGCACCGAAAAGAGACGTCGAAATATTTTCGCTGGCCTTTTTCACAGAGTTGCAAAGCGAAAATTAGAAATGTGGGGGACACTGACGGATTAAAGTGGAGAGAGAGGAATGTTCTTCTTTTTTTCTTTTTTGGTCGATGAAAAATTCAGGACAAGCAACAGAAAAGGAATCGATCGACTTATTATTGTTAGTAGAGATAAATGAATGTTTTCTCACAAATTATCTTTCTATTCGATCCAGTTTCGTCGAATACCTTTTCTTTTTATTTTCATTATTTTTCAAAGTCGTGTCATCCATTTGTAACGACTTGGAATTAAATCTTAAATCCCGCAAAGGTTAGATTGTCTTAGAATGTGTATTGATTTTAGGACCGACTCTTTATCTATTCAGGGAAGGGCTTACATACTTTCATTTCCTCGAGATGCACTTCAATCCAGACAAACGAATTTACTTCGATTCTAGTAACTTCAGCTGATTTCGATTTTTACGTGTTTTAATTTCCCACTTGACGTATCATTCCGTAATTATAATAATATGCTGGAACATTCGGATGACGTTGAAGGGAGTTCAGAAAGATTTGAAGATCGAAGCATTGTCCAAAATGAGCGGCAAATGAGAAAGGATTTCGCGCGGCGGTATTTGCCGGTAGACTGACTTCGCTTTTCACAAACGCGTTGACTATAATTAGTATTAACTCGCCGCGTACGATCTGGGGAAACTCCATTGCGCTGTTGCGGTGCCATGAGATTCCGAGGCAAGTAAACTAGGCTAATGGCTGTGTAACTGTGATAAATAAAGGTGATTAGATTTAGTGAGCGTGTAGGAACAAAAGTAACGCAAGATGGGATACTCTGTAACGGCGGTTGAATGCAGAGGAGCAGAGGGTAGTTTGGTAGCGAAGTTTCGGCAATCATCCTTAATACAGTGAGCGTACGATCGGAAACCTGAACGACACAATTTTTTTTTTTCAAAACTCTAACCCAAAATGTATTATATATATCGGCATTAGTATTATCAAATTACCATCAATATAACTTCAGATTTTTTATTTTTGTCTTAAAACTGCTGAAAAATTAGTATTAATTTCTGTATGGACAGAGATCTATTTGTTTTTATTATTATGGTTACCTTCACTCAACGTGTTTGAATTCAACAGTTCTTCGATTCATTGGCAATTTTATGCGACAATAAAAATTCGATATTAAAATTTAATCGAAGAACGAAAAATGTGAATGAAAGATGTGCTACTGAATATTGTTAATTTTTGTACATTTACAATTTTATAATTCCAGAAATCTATCATTTTTACGATTTCGTAATTTCTCATAATCGCTAAATTGCGAATTTTTTGTATAAATTGTATAAATTTTGTAATAATATGTTAAACAGTATTGTGGCAAAAATTTATTAATTTTTTATGTAATTTTTTAAAATATGATTTATAATTAAATTTTGATATAATTTTAGAAAAGAGAATCTTGCTGAAGAGAATTAAATGTTGTTTAATTGAAAAAAAAGCACTGTACCTCGGATATATTATGTATTTTCTCACTGTAATTTGCAATTTTCTATATCATCAAAATCTAGTTTATTAATCAACACACTCTACAGTAATCAATGTACACATTATCAATCCATTAAATAATGTCATCAATCCATTAAATAATGAAATTAGATTGCACAAATGTGAACGACGAGGGGAATACCAGATAGCATATTGATTACAGTGACAGAGTGATTAGAGAACGTGTAAATAATTTCGTATAACGTTTGAATAGTGAATGCACCTAGTCAAGCTTAGTCAGATAATTCGTTACAGTATTTATTTATTAAAATTACATTATATTAAACAGTATTATGGCAATGTTCTTTATTTGGAAGGAAAAATGAATGATGGAATTTATTGTTTTCTATTATAGATATAACAGAACTAATTGGTATGATTATGTATTAATATAATTATATGTAGCTTCGTCTAAATACTCGTTTGTAAAAATATCATGTGTTAGCGAAAATTTTTCGAGTCAGAAAAATCTTTCATGTAAATTTATATATTAGATTTCAGTAAAATTCTGAATTCTGAATTAACTTTCTGAGGTTCTGAATTTCTATGCTGTCTAAAAACCTAAATTTTCAAATTTTGAAGCTAATAAAACCCTAAATTACTGAATTTTCAAATCTCCAAGTTCCTAATTTTCAAATTCCCAAGCCTCCAAATATCCAACTTGCTATGTTCTCAAAATTTTAAATTTCCAAATTGCTAAATGTTCGAATTTCAAAATCTGTGAAACTTGGAGTGTCTAAATCTTCGAAATATCGAATTTAGGGTCTTCAAATTTCCTTCAAATATCCAAAATCCCGAAAGTTTTCAACTTTTTCTGAATTTCCAAATCTTCAAAATCTTCAAGTTCCTCAATTTCCAAAATCCCCAAATTTCCGGGCTCGCGACTTAAAAATTTCAAATCTCATAACAAAAGTTCCGACGATTTGAACCAACCACGTGCAACTGTAATTTAACCGAACAGCGGCGTAATATTATTCCACGAGCCAGTTGCCCAACTTCCTTCAATTCCCGAGCGAAACTCGTGTTTCTTCCATTTCAGTATTTCGTTCGCGGCGCGCCAGCATCTTTTCAACGTCCCCTTCTCCTTATTTCTCACATGTTATCTTTCGGGAATCGACGAAAGCGCCGCGTACAACCTCATCCGCGAGCACTCTCTCCTCTCACGCCCCGTTCTGCAGCTCTGTTCGCAGCCCGGAATACAAATTGCCTGGTAGCGTGTCGCCTCGCGAGCAAAGTAGATAACGGCAATTAGAACATCATCCAGAGTGTTGCGCTACGGAGCGCGCCCGATTAGTTTCTCCCCTTGACGTTCCCCCGGCGTTATAAACGACCGTCGAAGTTCCCGCGAATCACTGTCTCCGCATCCCATGAATTACGGAAATGCTCGAAAACTGCGTGGTCTCGTCGAGGAAAGGGACGCGGCGTTGGCTCCAATTTTATTCGAGATGAAAAAAAAGAGATGACGAATCTACTAGTTTATTTTTAATTGAAGAATAACTTCATCTTGGGTTTAAACCAGATAATCCTTTGTTTATTTGGGTTAAAATAAGAAATTGAAATTGAATTCTAGGAGAATGTGGGTGAATATTTAGAGTTAATTTAAATGATCGTTATTTTCAAATATTCTAATCTAATAGTGCCTAAAGATGCAATTTTAATTATTGAATTATTGGAAATTATGAAACTTTCTCTTGTCCGATTTAAATCGAGGGAGGTGAAACCAACGAAACCCTGAAAAATTATTCAACATTTTTTACAGGTTTACGTTGCAACACGCAAATTACAAGATAAACAACAAAAAGAAATTAATTGTTTCAACGATTATTAGTAACTGATTTTGATCGGCAATTTACAGCCAGATAATATTATATAAAATAAACACGCGTGTCTATTACATAAACAAACTTCTTCGTTTCCCCCAAGTATCAGGGGTACCCATAAGTTTTTCGATACAGTACAAAATTTTATTACATTTAAGAGTTAATAGAGTTTTAAATCTATAATATAATTCAACAACAAGCACACTAAATGTTAATATAATTAACTAGAATATAGGTTATGTCAGTTAAGTAATATATGTAGGTTATGCTACGTTATTAAATTATCGTCACTAGATGGCACTGTCCATTAAATTTTGTGGCAGCGCGTATTTTAAAAGCGAGTTGAACAACAGCGACGCTGATTTAAAAAACGAAGAGAGAAGAAAGTAAAATAGCAGAAAATATATTATATTGTCAATCAAAGCATCTTGTTATACATTAATATTAATAAATAGTTGTTGTTGTAGTTTCTTGTTAAATCTCGCAATACATTTATCTAAAGAAGTAAACCTTCACAATTTGAAGAAAATTATTACTCACATCATTTATAGGTACCCCTAGCATATAAAATTATATAGTATATATATATATATATACTTGCTTATTTTATATACTTACTATGTAAAATTATGTACTATATAAAATTATATACGTATCCCTAGTATATAAAATTATATAGTATATATATATATATATATATATATATATACTTACTTATTTTACATACTTACTATATAAAATTATATAGGTACCCCTAATATATAAAATTATATATATATATACTTACTTATTTTGTATACTTACTATATAAAATTATATTTTATATACTTACTGTATAAAATTATACTATATAAAATATATAGAATATTACTGGTGTTGTGTGTATATACATATATATATATACTTATTTTATATACTTACTATATAAAATTATGCTATATAAAATATATAGAATATTACTGGTGTTCTGTCTTGTCTCGCATTAAACAAACAATATCAAAAAAAAAAAAAGATACCTCCCCCCAACTAACATTTCATATTCCAACCCCAACGAACCATTTGTCAACTTCCTGCTCGCCACATCCAATCCGCAGTACGCGCAAAACCTCCGAACAGCCCGTAGAATCAGATCGATCACCGACAAACAGCCAGCAGGCTAATCTACGAGGGTCTCGGCGAGAAGAAGCTCGCTTTTTGCCAGCGGGCAAACGAAGAGTGGGAAGCATTGTCAAGAGGAAAGCAGGTCAGAACGATAAATATGTCGATCGAGGAGAGGGAGGGTGATTATCGGTGGGTATGCTAATCGCGGAAGTACGGAGCTGCCACGAACATCCACGGCTCGAGTCCGAGGGACGTCCAGTGAATTGGTAACGGGTCGCGGACGATCGCGTCGCCCTCAACTTTCCGTGACGAGTCTCGTTTCGTACCGTGCTCGCATAATTTCGCCATTGAACATCAAGCAAATTCACCGTGTGCCGCATTTCCACCGCCTGGAGAGGTCCTGCACCTAGCCGCGGTCGCGTGTAATTTCTTCCCTCTGGCCTGGGCTCGTCTCACCTCGTCAACGAAACCACCCTCTCTCTTTGCCACCCTTCCCACCTCCACTGGAGAAACCGACCAACCAACCACCGACCCGCTTCCTCCTGTCGTTCGCCTTCCGTTCTATTGCTTCTTCACCGTGTTCCACTTGGCGGTGTTCTTTCTGTTCGTCGGCTTCCCCTTTTGTGGCCGGCGTACCCTCCCCTCTGGCCATTGTTGCCCCGTTGCCATTGTCAACCGCGAAATTATATGGGGTTCGCCCTTTCGATTCGCCAGACCTGTATTGAGCTCTTCCTCCTTCTTCTTCTTCTTATTCTTCTTCTTTCTTTTTTTTTTTTCCTTTGCTTCGGAGAAATGGAATTATTCCGAAGGAGGATATTGATACCGATTTGTTTTTATGTCTTTTGGCTCTCTCGGAGGGGGAGAAATGGCGAAAATTGTGAGGGATTATAATGGAGTATCTTTCGTTGCTTCTCTGGCGAGTTAAAACGTTCCCCCGAAGTGATAGTTCTCCGATATACCTTTTCCTTTTTCTTTTTATAGACAGTGTTAAGTGTCAGCTTACACACTTTTTTCTTTTTCTTCATAGAGAATGGTTACTACTTGATGCAGTTAGGTTAATACCTTCTTTTCTTTTTTTTTATAGAGAGAGTGTCAAGCTAAAATCGATTGAAAAAGTGATGACGAGGTGACCTTAATTTCCTATGGAGAATGATTCCTTTTAAAAAAATGGGGGTGACCTTAATGACATTCTCCTATGGAGAATGTTAAGTGTTGGTTACTATAATATGTAATTTCGTTTAGAAAAGTGGAGCGGATCTTAAAATTTGCGAAAGATGCAAAAAAAAAAAGTTATCGCTGGCCTCTCCGTATTGAGGAAATTTTTGTTAATAAAGTTTTCTCAGATCTCTAAAAATAACAATCACCGATCCGATTCCGATCGGATCTAATTAATTCGTTACTTCAGATTGCCAATTTTAGAATTTAGAATCTCCAGAATGAGGCTGTTACACTTCACAATTACAATTCTTATAAAAATACTAAATTTCGATCGAGATTTCAGAGTTATATTGCAAATGAACGAAATATTACTCTGAAAATCATACACGATTAACATAATATACACGATTTGCCACTAATTATTTTTACAAATCTAATTGACAGTTTCCTTACTGTGGAATTAACACACAATGTATTATATTACGTATTGTAATTAATGTAACATTATATTACGTATTATAATTAATGTAACATTTTGTTTTCATTTAATTTACAATTACATTTGTTACATTAATATTATAATACAATACAATTATATAATATAATTATAAATTAAATAAATATAATGTAATTATATAATGTAATTAGATAAAAAAATAAACTGAATAATACAATATAATATAATTGTATAATATTACAACGTGATGTAACATAATTAACATAACAATTTCTTTTCTCCAAAAATTAATTTTCACCCCTAGAAATGACAATTACTTCAAAAGACTCAATTGTATCCCAAAAGTAACACTAAACTTCGCTCGTGTCACGTGATCGAACGAAAGTCAATCGCATTCAAGTCAACTTTAGACTGTTCCATTTTTCTCTTTTCTTTCTTTCTTTTTGGTTTTAAACAGAGTATGACGTCGCACAGCCATGATCACTCGCCGCGGTTTATCGAGGCTCCCGCGCGTTTGTCTTCTCAACAGCGTGTTTACGTATCAAGCGTTTATTCGCCGGTGAAAAGAGGATAAACGAACGGCCGTTTGTACGCCAGAAATATTGAACATCGATAAGTACAGTTCTGTCCGACCATGGCTGCGGTGCCTTTAGCCTTTATTTAGGGTATACCTCGTCGCCTGAAAAAAAAAAAAAAAAAAAAATCGTACGCGGCGAATTTTTATGTGCTTGCGCTTACGCTATTTTTACAATCCCCCCCCTCAGAACAAGAAGGCAGCCGAGTAATTGCTTCTCGAATGATTTCCCTCGAACAATTTCGGATTCTATTATACGGTGCGTCGCACACGTGTACTATTGAACGAGAACACGAGAATGAAATTTGTACGCGTTGACGTTTGAAATTACATTCTTTCAACTTCCCGGACGAAAATTCAGATTCAGATTACTTAACGAAATTGTAGCGAAATTATTTCAGGCATAAAGTGCTACGCGTAACTTTTACTCGTTAATGTTCGATTGTCCAAGGGATTGAATTTAATGTTGAAATTGAAATTGAATTGCTTCTCGCGCTGTAGAAATGAGAGGAGCGAAAACGCTTCACGAAAACTGCTGTTATTACATAGGGTGGGCCAAATGTCACGTCTTGCTAAAATAAATCCGTACTCTATCCGTAACATAGTTTTGTTATCAACATTTTTCTTTCTGCAGATTAAAATACACCAATTTCAGTTCATGCTTGAACCTGAATTTAATTTGAAATTAGTTTCTTCTAGAATCGATAAGTATTAAATACTTGTCATGGCTGTAACAATGTCAACAATTAACGGAAAGAAGCAACATTTCATTCTTATAACAAATAGCTGTGTCTGTAATAAAATTCTACTGTTCATTGCAGTTAAGTTTTGCAAAAACTGTTCCAGAAATTCCTTCTTCTATCTTCTCATGAAGAACAATTGCAATTCCCTAACTCTAAATTGCTAAAAAACTCACTTACAATGTAATGTATGCTATTATAATAATACTCGTAGCTACCAAAATTAATTATTACTAATAAAAGTTTATTACAATAATAATAGTAAAATATAAATATATAATAATATATAATAATATATAAATAATATAAATATAAATGAAATATATGTAAAATATAAATATATAAAAATATATAATAATATACAAATAATATAAATATAAATGAAATATATGTAAAATATAAATATATAAAAATATATAATAATATACAAATAATATAAATATAAATATATAAAAATATATAATAATATATAATAATATATAAATAATATAAATATAAATGAAATATATATAAAATATAAATATAAATGAAATATATATAAAATATAAATATAAATGAAACTAATACTAAAAGTTTATTATAGTAATAATAAGAAATATAGCAGTACTTACAGCTAATAAAAGAAGAAGTAACTGTTCTTGATATCAAGGAATAACGAAAGTCCGTTCTGACGAATGAAAGATGAAAGCGAAATTGCTCAGAGTGAAAGTCGAGTCGCGAGAAATTCTCGTTACACCGAACATTACACGTTCCATTCCGACAGTAACAGAAGTCGCATTCACAGGTTGCAGCGGCGTTACGAAAAAAATTCACGCAGAAGGGAAATCTCCTTCAAACTTCTCCCATCATAAGAAAGGGGGAGGGCGGAGAAGATGATAGCAATTCCCCGACTCTGAATCATCGTGACGTCCCGCGATGGCGCGGAACGAGAGAGACGTCGGCTCGTCTCGGAAACGCCTGGGAATCCGCGTGACATCGGTTCCTCCCAATAACGATTTTTCATTCTTTCTTCGAGGCGATTTCAACCGTCTCGCCTCCCCCCATCTCGCGTAACTCTTTCCCCTCTTTTTTAGTTGGGGGTTCGAGGCGTGTTACGTGGTTGCCAAGTTTCGCGACTACTACAAATTTCGCGCGGTCGTTGTTTCGCGTTTCCTTTCTTCCTTTGATTGACGTGGCGGCGCCAGAGACGGAATCGTACGAGCAACGATTGTACGCGAGGTAACAACGAGAAACTTTCTCTTCCGGAAAGTGGTGGTGTTTCAACTATCTGAGCAATTTGGCCGTTTAATGACGAAAAGTGGCTCTGCGTTGCTAGAACGCAGCCACGCAATTGCTCCTCCATTTGTGGATGGTGATTCTACAACACCACATTGTGGGGGGGGGGAGGGGGGAAATTTGATGTTATTAACATACGCAAGAACGAGTTTCAAAGTTTTAAAATTTTAGAGTGGATTAATTATCGATTTATCGGGGATAGATCGTTCGAACGAATTATATCATTCATGCATTTTTGTCGAAGATATTGTTTTATTGCTCCAGGTATGATGATCTCGTAATTCGGTGAACATTGAACACAAACACCAATTATCAAACTACTGTGATAATAAAATTGAAAGCTCGATTGCAATCGGATTTTTATATGTTGTATTCTGTATATTTGTAGAAAATTGCACATAATGTTGCTGTTGTTGGACTTTTGCAATTAAAGTTGCACATATCCTTGACGATATTTAAGCTCAAGTAACTTATGTCGCTTTAACAGTGATAAGCGTCATAATTTTTACCGTGCTAATACTAAGGGGAGTGGAAGTAGGAGACTGTGGACTTAGTGTGAAAAACTATAGATAAACTATAATATATATAGATAGTATATTATAATTATATATCTATATATTATAGTTATCTATAGTTAAACTAATATATAGATAGTTATCTATATATTATAGTTATCTATAGTTAAACAACTAATATATAGATAGTTATCTATAGTTACCTATATATTATAGTTATCTATAGTTAAACAACTAATAGATAGATAGTTATCTATAGTTATCTATAGTTGAACAACTAATATATAGATAGTTATCTATAAATAAACAACTATATATAATTGTTAATTATAGATAAATTTATTACTAAACTAATTAATTATAGATAAACTAATAAATAGATAGATAGTCAAACTATAGATAGTAATATATAATATCAAACTATAGATAGTAATATATAATATAATATATAGATAGATAAACTATAGATAGGTGGTATATAAAATAATTTCGATATTAATTTTGCAAACATTCGCAATATTGAATCAGTGTAAAACTTGCATCTGCCAGCATTACTATACGGTAGACAGTAACAAGTAGTACAACCGCGTGTATGATCAGCCATCAGAATAAATTAAACTTCACAGGGCCAAACTCAACTTAATCAACTTATTTTCCAACGCGTCGCTCTTCCAATTTTCTAATTGCCATTCACCACGGAGCTTTCGTCTCGCTTTTTTCCTCAAACATTGCAAATTTTGTCAATATTCTACCATCAACTCTTCACTCAATGTCCTTCGCTCAGGTGGAACATTTTCGGTCGGCGCTGAACGGATTAAACACTGAGATAGACTGAGATGCAATTGAAGATAATGCAGTGTAAACAACGGGAACGGGAATGCAAACGCTATAAATTGGAACAATTCCGTCGTAAATGCGACGAGAGATTCGCAGCAAGCGGGAACGTCGTTCAAACGAACGTGGCGAAACGAGATAAGACGTCGGGTTTAGGGACGTGCGCATCGAACCGGTTCGCGACGCCTGTAAAGCTTCCAACTGTAAAGCGGCTGTAAAATGCTCGTAAATTTCGCCGATACAATAGAATTCAATTAACGTCGGCGACGATGGCATAGGATCGCTCGCATAGTCTGCTAATAAATATCGTTCGCTGGAGATGGTGGGTGGGCACAAGGGAGTCAATGTGCAAGTAGGCGCATAATATGAGAAACTATATTCTCTATTGTTAAATCTATCTTTGTGTTTCCTTATTAATGTTATTTCCTTTGACTAACTGCAAAAATAACTGTAAAATAGACATTTTTTAAATACTATATGACTAAAGGACATGTAACTGTTGAATTGGCATTCGAGTGAGATTTGCTGGAATTATGATCGATAAAATTTTGCTGGACGCCTATAGGCGCCTCTTGTAGCGGATCGAAGTAGGTTAAACGCTTACAGGCGTCCACAGTATCATGAGGCAATTTTTTAACAGCCTTTAGGCGACTATAGTATGACAAGCGCCTTTAGGCGCCTACAGTGTCACAAGCGCAGATTTACCAAGCGCCTTTAGGCGTCTACAGTACCACGAGCGCCTTTAGGCGCCTACAGTAGACAAAGAGTTAAAAAATGTTTCCCTATATTAGAAATATACGTGTCTCTCGTATGTGCACGAAATTTTCGTGAAACGTTTCAGAAATATTGCGCTGGTCGAAGAGTCCGTTCACCATTCTGAAATATCCTTTCCTTCGTGTCCACGATGTTCGACAAGCTTCCGATCGAATTTCCATCTCCCGGCCGGTACTAACGCGGTTTTAGAACATTTCGCGGGGTAAAAATACTGTCTGCCGCTACGTCGGCGGGGCAACGTTCCATTTCCGGATGTCAGACATCTGCCACACGGCTGACTGACTCGCCGAAATTACCAGAAACGGGCAAAGAAATTCAATTATTCTGACAACCGGCCGGCGAAGCACGTGTACACGTCGAACACGCTCCGAACGTCGCTCGGTGGGAAACGAAAAGGCCTTTTGCTCGCGTGCGCGTTTTCACTTTCCAAGATCCCCGACGTGTTTCGTGTCCACCAAGCGTGTGCAACAAGCTGGCTCGTTCGGCGAGCGATCGCCGAAGAAATTGCGCTGTTCGCTGCCCGGTGGAGAAGGGATTGCTTCAGTGACGAAAATCAATTTCGTCGAGTATAACGTCTCTGAATGCTATTGAATTTTATCAGTTGTCAATTTTATCAGTTGCCAATTTTATCAATTGTGATCAAGTGGATTATTTCTTTATTTCTGCGTACGACGACGTTGTTGCGAGCAATAGTGGAAAAATTTATAGAACGTTTCTCTTCGTAGTTTTCTTTAATATTTCTTTACTGTTACAATATTATATTATAGTCTATTATTTTATTACTGTTATATAATTAGTAGTTTTCATTAATATTTCTTTGCTGTTATAATATTATATTTTAGTCTATTATTTTATTATTATTTAATATTATTTTATTACTGTTGTATTATTAGTAGTTTTCTTTATTATTTCTTTACTGTCATAATATTATATTATAATCTACTATTTTATTATTATTTAATATTATTTTATTTCTGTTATGATATTTATTATATTACTGTTGTATTATTAGTAGTTTTTTAAAATATTTCTTTACTGTTATAATATTATATTATAGTCTACTATTTTATTATTATTTAATATTATTTTATTACTGTTATTATTAGTAATTTTCTTTAATATTTCTTTACTGTTATAATATTATATTTAAGTCTACTATTTTATTATTATTTAATATTATTTTATTACTGTTATGATATTTATTATATTACTGTTATATTATTAATAGTTTTCTTTAATATTTCTTTACTGTTATAATATTATATTATAGTCTACTATTTTATTATTATTTAATATTATTTTATTACTGTTATTATTAGTAGTTTCTTTTAATATTTCTTTACTGTTATAATATTATACTTATTTATTTATTTATTTAATATTATAGTATGAAAAATATTTTTCTTTAAAATTTCTTAATATTTCTTTAATATTACTTTTTAATATTTCCTTTAACACTAACTGCAACGTGTTATGTATCATGCTATAATATATCGACGACTTGTATTATTCGTTTAACGTGTAACGATGTGACATTACAATTTGTAAATTGAAAATTTTTCTTTCTCATCTCGTTTAATGTTTGCAATCTCGATGCTTGAAGAAGAAGTAGTTTTTTAAATTTTCAGCTTCTAGATTCTTTAGTTTTTCAAATTGTTCCAACTAATTGTATGAAACGCAAGTTAATGCAATGTCAATGTAATTGTGAAATTACATATGCAGCCGTTATAAAAACCACGGCGTTGGAGATTTCGCAGGCGTTCCTCGCCGTTACCTGCGTGCGGATAATTAATAAAATATTTTAATTGCGGTGAACGTGTCGTCGCTGGGACTAGGCGAAGTCCGGCGAGCAGTCGGTTATCCCTGCGAAATTAAAATACTTTCTATTACGCTAATTCGCCCCGTCCGCCAGGTGAATTCACCGTTTCACCGTGGAGGATCTTGTAAATCAAAACCGCGTGTCTACGTGTCAACCTCTTGCCCCGCCGCGTTTCAAAGAGTCGACTAAATTGAAAATGAAATTTTATCAACCTAGCCGCGCGCGGTAACATAATATACCGCGTCGCCTAATGAAATTTTAATGGGATACCGCGCGACGATTCAACGTAACTAATTCTCGAATAAATAATTAACTATGTGAATGGAGGATCTAATCAAACGAAACACGCGGTGGCTACGTGATTACGCGTAATATGTGTAATTCTCTCCGTGTGTGTCGCCCGTTTCTCTTTTATTAATTACGAGCGCCTTTCTTTCGTTAATTCCAATTCAGTGAAACGAAACCTGAACCGCGGCCGGCCGTTATAAAACGGCGACGATGGCCTCTTTGTGGATGGCGTGAGCTTGTTTCGCAACGATGGAGTTGGATAGAATCGCTGGAAAACGATGAATATCACGTTTATGATTGATATTGTTGTGTTAGGTTGGAATAAAATTAATATAGAATTAATATCTAATTAATTAACATTTATGGACGAGTAAATTAATATTCATTAATTCTGGATTAATACTTATTGATATGTATATATTATAATTTCGAAGATTATCTGGTAAATCATTATAAAAGCGACGAATATATCACAACGAATGTATCGAATCATTAAAAAATAATTAATATTATTAGTTTATTAATATTATTATTAGTATAATTAATATTATTAGTTATTTTTGAAATTGATGTAATTGTATTAAATTCGACAAACATCAATTTCCAAAGTTCAAATTAATATTACTGATATACTGAACGTGTATTAATATTATTCGTTATTTTTGAGATTAATATTACTGTAATATCAAATATTAATATCGTAGATCGGTATTAGTGTTAATACTAGTCAATGGTGAAACTGTATTGAATGAATTATTCATTGAAAATATTTCACTTTATATTTCATGTGTTTTTACGTGTCGCTACGTGTATTCTATATTTTCTTGCATCCATGAATTCCGAATTTAATTCTATCAACATGGATTTGAGTTTTTACACTGGTCGTAATATTTATCTCGAATGTTCAATTTGTACATTTATGCTGAATATTTCATTTGAACGTTCACGTTAGATTCTAGACTAGCAATTCTAGACCAGCTTGAATATTTATATCGGACGTTTAATTCGAACGAATTTATACCATGCGTTTAATTCGAATGCACAAATGTATCAGATATTCAATCTAGACACTGAACTCGAATATTTATATCGAAATTGAAACGAGCGGATCAGAATGTAAAATAACGGACAATAATTCATTCACAGGCGTCTGCGAGAAAGCACGAATTCGCCCTGAAAAAACACTGTTTAGTAAAATTCCGAAACGCTGCACGAAATACAACAAACGTATCTCGAGTGTGAAATTTTCTCGGGTTACATTCGCGAATTGAGGGAAGAGGGTTAGATTCGACGAGGCGAACTGCGAACAATCGGATCTGGAGTGAAAGAAGGAAGGACGGGGGCATCGCGTTGCACGAAACCGAATCATCTTCCCATCCGCGAAATCGCCACCGCGAGGCTGCAACCCTCGTGCCGCAAATGAAATCGCGCGCTTCTTTCCGCTCTCGGTTAACCTGCTTTCCGACCCGCCACCGTTCCGTCCCTTTTCCCGCGAGTGTTCCCTTAACGAATGGTATTAAAGAGAGAGAAAGAGAGACTGACTCTCGAGGAGAAAGCTTTCTCCCCACCGAGGTTGTCCGTCACTCTCGAGAAACTGAAACGCAGCTGCGATTAACCACTGGCAACTGATTGCGGACCATAACGAGTGACCGACACCGTACACAATAATTCGTCGCTTTTTTGTTTCTTTTGAAATAAATGTAGGATAGAAATTATTGAGAAGTAACACAAATTTTTAATATTTACTTTGCCTATTTTGTTTCACTTATATATACTTAAAATATTGAGAAAATATTCTAATTTTGGGACAAAAAACCCTCGACGTGCGTAGCGCAAGAGGTTAAACGAGCATGAAGAACGACAGGGGGCTCGCAGATGAAGGAGAGCTTGCAATTACTCTGACGAAGGGAGTAAATAAAAAGAATGATTATGGACTATTCTGTTATTTCGGGGAAATTTGTTTTAGTTCTCTCTTTTAGTTGGTTTAAACGCTCAGACGAAAATGTATAACATTTGTACCAAAGGAATTAAAGTGCAAGCTACAGGGAAAAGTTAATAGTACAATAAAGAATACAAGCTTCCATTAATGCATTTTATTAAAAATCACTCGAGTATTTGATAGTACACTGTTATAAATATATAAAATTTCCCTATTTATTATTTATAATATATAAAAAATTATATATATAAAGTTTTTCTATTTATTATTTTATTAAATATATAAAATTTAGGAAATTATAAATTAGTCATTTTGACCACTTTGGTAGTTCTAGTATTAATACATAGAAAGTATGGTTATGTGATTCGTTCGTCGTCATTGATATTACATCCTTTAGAATATTAAAAACTTGTTATTGTTGTATATAATACGTAATTCATCCACAGTGAATGGAAGGATACATATATGTATAGTGTGAATAATTGTATTACTTAATGACAAAAATGAACACTATAAATATTTATTTATAGCACGTTGTGGAACTGAAGATATAATTAAATGACATAATATATAATTTTAAGATATTGAGAGAGAAGAAATTTAGATTTGTTGAACAACTTAAGTTCATTGTATTACTAATAATGGACTATTCACAATTTAAAAAAATGTACAGAGTATAAGTATATTTTGTATAACGAAATCTTCAAAATTATTTAATAACACACATTGATACATCATCCTTTATGAACGAAACAAATACTTCGAAATAAATTATTATTATTAATCATGACAATACATTTCGTCAACTCCTGTCTCGAAACTTTTATAACAGCGAGCCATCATTATGTTTCCCTAAGTTATAATCGAAAAATTGAAAATTAAACAACTCGTGAAATTAATTAACGAAGCTTTTTTTATTTAGATTTAAACTAATTTCGATCTACAAAAGGTCTACTTCTGCAACGTGTTCTCAAGAACTTCCAGGAAAATGCATTTGCGTGAAAATAATATCGCATTTCAATATGACGATGGTTTTACGGCCACGGGATTAACCTCGACGCATCTACTTAGCATAAAAGCCAACATTTGGACAGCTGGTCTTACTCACTAGCCACCCTGGGTTACTTAATGGACACGCGAATGTTATCATATGGGAATTCTAAGTAATTTAATCAGGTTAGGCAACGTCATACAAACGCGGCCCCCTCATGCGTGATCCGAATATTACGGAAAACTCCAAGTTCATCAAGAGATGGGAGGTAAATTATTTTGCATTCCCTGGAAAAGTAATAACAAAGTTCCGCGTAACTCGTGTCCCAAGAGAGGGTTCTCGTCTTATTGAGTAAGAGACGCTCAATACACGGGAATTCAATTTTGCAAATGTGAACTTTGTTATAATTAAGGCAGTTGTTCCTAGGACCATGCTCCCTCCCAGTTTAATTTACATTAATTGCGTGTACTAGAAATTGTACATAGAATTTGGTTGCTTTCTTGAAAAATTCACTTCTACTCGGTTGAAATTGAATTTTCATCTAATTTTTATTGGCACCAACTGGCTGCCAGTTTATGAAAAAATGAGCGTGTGAAATTTTCCATGATCCAAGGACTCCTTCTAAAGGAGAAAATTCGATTTTTTGAAAACAGTGAATCCAATCACGGAGAAGATTTTGTAATTTTCTTATGCAAGTTTAGTAAATTCAAATTGGACACCCTGTACACAATAATAGATTAGATCAGTTTAGTTCCTGAATTCCTTCACATCCTAACCAAATAGTTTTACAACTTCTTGTCCCTGTCTGTCTGAGTATAATCCCACAATTTCACTTAAAAGTATCACTTACTTAGGTACAATTAGGCATGTAACTGTCAGTTGGTACAATCATGCTCTCCACTGTACACAATAATATTATACATCAATAATAGCTCCTGAATTCCTTCACATCCTAACCTAATAATTTTACAAGCTTTTTATCCCTTCTGTCTCAGCATAATCCCACAATTTCACTTAAAAGCATCACTTATTTAGACATAATTGACCATGTAATTTGCAATAATAATTGTAATAATAATATGTCAAAATATGGAACGAACATACACGTACATCCAGACACCAAACACAATGGACATATAACAGACGTCCATCGATGTTCGCCTAGATGCAATTGCCATTAATATCTCGCAACCAGTTCCAGTCAGCATCGTCTTTCAGCTGACCGTCAGAAGCAACGAAAACTAAAGTGTACGACTCCACAATGTGGGGCAGATAGTGCAGCTGTCGAACAGATCTCGTTTGAAAGCGACGAATATTCATGAAGAGTCGAGAGAGCGTCCGATAAGAGCCAACCTAATATATTCAATTTTACAATAACGTGGCGAGATCGTCGAATCTTTGAATCTTGCAGATATTTGCGTAAACATGCACGTAAGTCAGAAGTATAGTCAAACTGAAGATTGAAATTCTAAATTTTAGATTTTAGAGATTTGTGACCTAGTAAAAAATTGATATTTACTTGTGTTGTCTGTGTTATTATATTGTTGAATCACTTAATTATTTGTGTTATATAAAATATAAAATATCGTCTATTTCCAAATTTGACTCTCGCCTCAAATTTTGTTTCGCGATTTTTACATACGAAAATTCGTAACATGATTTGCTCATAAAACATCATCATTGCGGATTTCTGTGCATTTACAGGCAATTTTCGTGTAGTATGAAAATATACAGGAAACGTAGCCTTACTAATGATCGCATGATAGTTTGAAGAAACTTGTAAACTACAAGATTGGCACAAGTTACATTTAAATTACAAAATGTAGAATTAAAATTGAAATGTATTATAATCAGGTAATTGAAATGTATTAAATTAAAATATAAAATACAATTACAATGGCTATAGTAAATAAAATTTTGAGACTGTATTATAATCAGGTAATTAAAATATATTAAATATATTAAATTGAAATGTCATGAAATACAATTACAACGACTAGAGTAAATAAAATTTTAAGAATGCATTAAAATGTATTAAATTAAAATGTCACAGAATACAATTACAACGACTATAGTGAATAAAAATTTTGAGAATGTATTATAATCAGGTAATTAAAATATATTAAATTGAAGTGTCATGAAATACAATTACAACGACTATAGTAAGTAAAATTTTAAGACAGATTTTGAGATATTTGTGATACTTTGTAATTAAAACACAACTGAGAAAACAACACTTCTCCACAGCTGAATTTGACCAGAGAAATCTCTCTCTCTCTCTCTCTCTCTCTCTCTCTTTCTCTCTTCGAACACTGTCAACTCTTCTCGACAGTTTTGATTCGTCCAACACGCGCGAGAGAAACTTTCCCCTGAATTTAGTTCTCTCTCCCTCTTCCCTCTCTGTGCGAACGATCTCATGCTCGATACCGGCGCGACCTTCCCGATTGTTAAGTTTGAAGACTGTTTCCGGCAAGTCAAACAACTGGCGGCACGTGTCTACCCATGAAATTCCTTCTGACGCTCGACTCGATAATGGAGAGAAACTTCTTTCTTCCTTTCTTCTCGTCCTCTTTTTTCGTTAGACAAAGGTGCCGCGCTTCCATTGACCGCGACATAGTGACATCGCGCGAGTCTATACCTCGGAGAGACAGTTCGCCAAATAACCGATATTCGCCGGTACACGAAGAGGAGAGGAGAGGAGAGGGGCTGGCAACTTTCGAATAGCAGCTGTCGAAATTGAACGGCGGGGACGTTAATAGATCGTTGAAGTTCAGATCTCGCGGGCTGAATTTCCATTGGTCGATTGGAATGTAGGGTAATTATATGGCATAAGGGTGCCATTCCGATTTTTTTTTCGAGTCTCAGTAAATTGTTCTTACACGTGGAGCAAATCATTCTGACGTCTCTCTGACGTTAATTAGTTATTTCGCGATAAATTATTATACCGAGGCAATAGAATCATTTAATCTTTGTAATTTCTCGTTGTGATATAAATAACTCAATCTTGGTTATATTATCTTAGATTTCATCTTTCGTTTTGATAGATTATTAGACTGCAGTAATAATAAAGTTTGATCGACCTTTCACAGTGTTAGGTAAAGTATTATGTTGAAGTAACGAAATCGTGTGACTCAGTCGATCTTTTTGATTTTATTTCCAATTGCGACAAATTTAATTTCAGTCAAATTATTATTTATCAAATCATTCAATCTTCCAATTTTTTTGGATAAATTATTGCGATGAAATAATGAAATTATCCGATTGAATCACTTTCAAATCTTTATATTATTTTAGATTTTATTTCTCATTGTAATTAATTCAATTTTAATCATCCAATCAATCATTCATGAAATCATTTGATCTTTATATTTTAGTAGTCTTAAATTTCGCTTCTCGTTGTGATAAATTATCGTATCGAGGTAACAAAATATAATCAATCTTTTACATTATTCCAGGTGAATTATTAACTTGAAGCAATAAAATCATAGCGTTTAATCATTTAATTTAATTATATTAAATTTAATTATATTATTTCAATTTTATTTATTAAGAACTATTAACTAACGTTGCGTTAGCTTACAATTTCTTGCATTTCTTAATTAACATTATCTAATTTTGTTTTCGATTCTCAAGATCTTCAGATAATCGTGAATTCGTTTTTATAAACAGTATCACCAAGCTTAAAAACTTATTATTTTTATTTTTATATATATGTATATATAAAATATTATTACTATTATTTTTTATTTTTAAAACTATTATTTTTCATTCCATTACTTGAAAATTTATTAGCTGAAGATTCGTTGTATTAACTTTCAATAAAAAAAAAATTTGTTTCAACTGCAATTATAGAGTTTTTCTTTTTTTTTAAGGGATATAGTATTTGTCTTAAAATTTTAATATATAACAGCGTTGTAATTCTGTTCTAATTCTAATGTTACAATGGAACAGCGAACAGCTTTTGCAATATGCGTGTTGCAGCATGTGATTAATGTATTCCATGCGGAACACTGTCCTGCACGCGTGCTATCGAAAATTCCACGTAAACCAGCCTACGACTAAGTAAAAGCTACCTTTTCCCTCCATTTTTTCGTTTTTGTCGCGCGTGCAAACAACCATACTTGTAAATAGACAATGATTTGAGAATAAGCCGTATGCTTTATTAATATAAAAAAGATATGCAACTATTAACTATTAACTATTTCAAAGCAAGTAAAATTTAGAAATTTTTTTGCACACTAGTAGACAATTTGTAGCACACTTGATTCAAAAATAATTTTGTCCACTAGCGTGGAATCACGATAGTAAGATAATTTAGACTGTGATAACATAATAACTAACATAAGAACATTTTTACGAATGTGATTAGAGGAACCTACGTTTTATCATGTTTCTATCATTCTATTTTAATCTATTTTATTACATTCTCATGTCAATTATTATGATTTTTGAAGAATTTTGGAATAATTAATTTTAACTACTGCAGAACCTTCTCTCTAAAATTATGACTATTAAAAATTTGTTCAATTCCAATATTCTCACATCTCATTTTTTCAATTTTACGAACTATTCCAAGATTCAACCAAATTTTTCACAATTTATAACAATTTTCAATATCGACAATCTTTCATCGAATGTGTGAACAACTCAAATATACTCCTCCATACTTTCAACTAAATCTAACCAAAGGACTTCTCAAAGAAATGTTGCGCTATTTCGAAAGCTTGTCCTGTTTACTCTACAATTCATAACAATTTGAAAAGTCAAGAATCTTTCACCGAGTGTGCGAACAATTTCACAAGTGGAAACATCCAAATATCTGTCACAATTTCTTACTTATTTATTGATAAAAAAATCTCGAGAAAACGTTTGCACCGTCATCAAAAGCTTCTTCACCCTGCTTCACAGCCTGTCAAATAGATTTCACAGGAACGGGAGCATCTTGCCCGGAGATAAACGAAATCGTCAAAGACACCCAGACGGTAGTCAGTGAAAGAACGTCGGGACGAAAAATTCCCGTTACATTCACCTTTATGTCGGTGATAACTCGAGGGAGATAGGAGATACGTCTGTCTCGGGGCGCGCAGATGCTCTTATCGTTAACTCGATCCACGTACATATATCGCCGATTCGAAAAAGAGCAGAATACACCGGACGCTAGGAGTCAGCTGTGCGAATTTGTAGAACGTGGCCCGGGCTCGGTTACGCGAGTCCGGTTTTCGGACCCTGTCGGTGCCAACGTGGCTGTTCGGTGCCAGTAAATCGCTGAGAAAAGCAATACCACGAACCGCTGAATTGCCAACGCGGTGAGAATGCATCGATGGCTGCGAATAACGGTGGATAAAGACGCGAGGGAGATGAGAAGAACTGATGCATCCCCCTTGGAAACACGTGTGAAGGTTCATCGATACGTGGGGAGCTTGCTAGATCCTCGTACAAGTGTTAGAAATAATTTCGAATCGAAATACCATCAGTGTTGCTGGAAGTTGATTTTTCGGACAAGTGGAATTATATCTCATTATACGAACTTTTCACGTAGAACGGAATGAAATTTGACGGTGAGCCTGTTTCTGGTAAGCGAAAAGTTAATTTACACACCACTTTCGTGTGTTAAATTATACATTAACATGTATAATTATGTAGACTGATCCACTTTGGTAAAAATTGGTAAAAATTATAGTTAAATTTTACAAATTTTACAAATACAAACGTAGATTTCTGAAAATTGTAATTATGAATTAAATTATTATACAGTTGAAAAAGATAATTGTTAATTCGAACGGATTCATTATAATGACTTGATTAGTAATAATTGAGGAATTTAGCAAATTCAATGTATTCAGCCGTTTATCGGAAACGTGTCTCATTGGTTGATAATTTTCAATCCTGGAATGCTATTTTAATCCAAACATTATAATTTTACAAATCCAATAAATAATAAAAGTAGTAATAAAAGATATAATTTAATATGTTCTAACACAGATTTTCAAAAATTTTAATTATAAATTAAATTATTATACAGTCGGGGAAGATAATTTTTAATATGAATGGATTGACTTGATTAGTAACAATTGAGAAATTTAGGAAATTCAATATAGCATATTCATCTATTTATCAGAGACACGTCTCGTTGATTAGCAATTCTCGAGCTTTCACAATAACTGCACTTAAAATGTCTTTTTAAAATAAAAACTAGCATCAAAGAATTAACAACAATGAGATATACATTGTTACGTTTACATATACATATATAATTCATATAATGAATTAAAAATTTATAGGGCGATAAGACTATATATAAAATTTTCTACCGAACTTTAATTTATATTTAATACTAAATCGAATTGGCATTAAAAGGCAGTACTTAAATATATATACAATATTGAACTGAATTAAAAATTTACGAAACAATAAAACTCTATAGAATTTTACATCGAACTTTAATTTATATTTAATACTAAATTTATTTATTAATATCTAATTTATTAATATATAATAATAATAAATATATTAATAATGAATGATATATTTATTAATATATTAGATATTCATTAATATCTAATTTACATTTAGTGCTGAATCAAATTGGCATTAAAAGACAGTACTTAAATATTTATACAATATTGAACTGAATCAAAAATTTACGAAACAATAAGACTCTATAGAATTTTACATCGAACTTTAATTTATATTTAATACTAAATTTATTTATTAATATCTAATTTATTAATATATAATAATAATAAATATATTAATAATGAATGATATATTTATTAATATATTAGATATTCATTAATATCTAATTTACATTTAGTGCTGAATCAAATTGGCATTAAAAGGCAGTATTTAAATATATATACAATATTGAACTGAATCAAAAATTTACGAAACAATAAGACTCTATAGAATTTTACATCGAACTTTAATTTATATTTAATACTAAATTTATTCATTAATATCTAATTTATTAATTATTATATATTTATTAATATATAATAGTAAATATATTAATAATGAATAATTAATAAATAAAATATATTAATAATGAATATTTATTAACATATTAGATATCTATTAATATCTAATTTACATTTAATACTAACTCGAATTGGCGTTAAAAGGCAGTGTTTAAACATATATACAATATTGAACCGAATTAAAAATTTACAAAATGATAGGACTCTATAGAGCATCTTCTGCATCGATGTTCAATTTACATTTAACATTAAATCGAATTGGCGTTAAAAAGCAAAGTTAACGTCGCAACGTCATTTAATTTTAAAACTCACGTCTCCGAGAGACGAGCATTTTCTTCGACTCTCATCCCTTCATCGCCGAAAACGTCCATCGTTCTAAATAAAAGCGCGGAACGACGGTTAGGAACAACGTACGTACGAACGTACGAACGTACGTACATCGGTCCCTATTAGGAGCGAGGACGTCGAGGTGGGGAAAAGTAAGCGGACAGGATCCGTTCGATTCTATCGGAAGCGCGGGCCAAGTGCTCTCGTGGATCGAAGTGAATCTCGAGCCCGAGCGAAAATAGTTGGCAGCTCGGTAAACGTTGCTTCGACTCGAGTGTGCCAAGACTCCATTCCGAGCGTGGGCGGCCCGATGAATGTTTGATGCACGCCACGGCTTGCTTGCGGATTCACGCGGTGTGTCTCGCCGCCAAGCACGAGAGAACGACAAGCATGAGCTTCGACGCTAAAGCGTCGTCACCTCCAGTTCCACCGGCTTTCACCGAACCCGGGTTTCACCGGGTGATTCCCCTCGCTGTTCTCTCCACTCTACACGCGAATACCGGTTGTCCTCGTCGGTGAATGTGGCTGAAAAATTCATTCGGCCCGTTCGTTCACGTTGATTATCATCTTTTATATATATATACTTTTATGTGGACTGTTGCTAGCTCATTGTCAGTATTTGCATAGATTCAATATTGTCCGGGTTGGTCATCCAACAATATATATATATATATATATATATATATCATCTAGATTATATAAAGTATATTCTATATAGTACTTTCTATATAGTATAGAAGTTAATACTTAATATTTATATTAATACTTAATACTTAATACTCTTTTATAGGATAGAAGTTAATACTTAATATTTAACACTCTTTTATAGTATAGAAGTTAATATTTAATAGTTTATATTATATATATATATATATATATATATATAAACTATTAAGTATTAACTTCTATACTAAGTATTAAGTATTAAGTATTAACTTTTATACTATAAAAGAGTATTGAGTATTAAGTATTAACTTCTATATAGAATATTAAGCATTAACTACTATATAGAAAGTACTATATAGAATATACTTTCTATTAGTTAACTATTAGTTAACTATTAAGTATTAACTTTTATACTAAGTATTAAGTATTAACTTCTATACTATAAATATTAAGTATTAACTTCTATACTAAGTATTAAGTATTAACTTCTATTCTATAAATATTAAGTATTAATTTCTATACTAAGTATTAAGTATTAACTTCTACACTATAAAAGAGTGTTAAGTATTAAGTATTAACTTCTATACTATAAAAGAGTATTAAGTATTAAGTACTAACTTCTACACTATATAGAAAGTACTATATAGAATATACTTTCTATATAGTATAAAAGTTAATACTTAATAGTTAATATAATATATATATATATATTCTATATAGAATATGATATATGTATGTATGTGTGTGTGTATATATATATATATACACGTTGAAGTAGAATACTCTTGCAAAGATTGATATCTCATAAAATATTTCTCTCTTAGTCTGTCCCTTTTCTGGCAGCTAAGATTCTGCAGGAAATGACGAATTCGGTGGTCCATTTATGAATGGATCCCTTGTTAATTTAATTTTTACCACGAGGACTGAATTGTGTGGAAATTGCAATTGGAAATTTTTGAAATCACGTGCATAAAAAGTGGGCAAGTATTTCGTGACACATAAGAAGCAACGATCTATGAAGATAATTTTCGCAAGACTGTACAAATAATGCCGAATTCGGTGGTCCGAATTATCCCTCGTTAATAATTTAATTTCTATTCTATTTCCATTTTTCATAATCCATGAAAATGTTTTTCGTATAAATAACGACGAGTTCAATGGTCCATTTATAATACCCACTTTTTAATTCTCATTTTATTTTTATTCATTCCACTTCTCGATATTTAATCAAACATATTCGGTGCCATTATTCCATATGCATAATGCACATTTGTTTGCGTTCATTGACCATGCAGTTCCATTTACCAGCGAAATTTCAATTGATTGAAACAAACCGAATACTTTATAATTTAAATTATAAATTTCTTCATTTCATTTTTATTTTATTGTTACACTCGCGTCAATCCAGTGAATTGTTAACAACAATATTGATTTACAGAGTGAGATAGCACAACGTGCGTGCAGACGAAAGACGCTTAAATTAATCTAAAATTAGTTGCACTGGCTCTCAAATCAAAATCAAAAATTTATAATATATTCCGAGAAACTCAAAATATGAAGTAGCAGAGTATATCACTTCTTTCACCTTCAGTGAACATTAATAGTAAATCGTTATAATTTCGTAACAGAAAATCAAGAAAATCAAGTTGTAAAACTAAAGGCACCTTTTCCTCGAAAATTGTCAAAATTAAAAACGTTAAGAAAAATTTCTCTCGAATTTCGATAAAAATTCGATAAAATGGCGAGAATTTGGAGATTTCCTTCAAATGTTTTCAGTGTTTGAATTTTTACAATTCTTCTGAATATCCTCGCTTTCTTCCACTCGCCGCACGATGTTAAAGATTCCTCGTCTGAGAGAATAAACTAAAGACTGTCCAAGTGGAGTCTCCGCGATCCCACACTTGAATTGTCGACAATTATCCCATCGTTGTCGGTCCGATTATGCTCTCTTCTGTCCCACTGATAAACCAATCAGGACGTGACGATGTGATCAATCGACTGTAGATAAAAGATATACTTACTCGCGTCGCTTTCAAAGTGAAACTTTTAATGAAATTGCGCTCGATTTTTTTTTCTTTTTTTTCTTTTGCTAGGGAAATCACGAGTGATCCCTAATTGAATGGCCGTAAAATGGAAGACGGAGATAGATCTCACAGGGATGAAAGTTCCGCCGGGGGGGAGACTGGGGCGCATGAATGCGATGTTTGGAAAGCGAGATGGGTATCGTAGAAACGCGTGCGTACTTATATCTCGAAAGGCAAAGTGGCGGTCGCCCGGAGTGCACCCATTCGAGTGTGTTTGCCTTTGGAGTTTTTTAAGAGCGAAATGGAAAGTTTTAACGCGTGAGTTTTAGCGCAGAGGTGAAGAACGAACGGGTAAACAGCTTCTTTGAATGAGAGAACTCGGAGAGAAGATTCCCTGTTACGTTCGCCCACGGCGAGAGTGAGATTAATATCGCGGTTTTTACACTGAGTTTTTATTATTTTGCAATTCAGTGAGATAAATAATAGCAGTAAGAAACAACATGAAGGAGGAATAGTATAAAACAAGTGATAGGAAGGAAAACTAGTGCTAAGAAATGGACAGGGATAAATATTGAGTAATGTATAATGAATAAAAATTTAATTTATAATATTTCTCAAAGTAGATATTGAGAAATGAAATAAAATAATTAATAACAATTATATTTATAATATAATAATATAATAATATAATTTTATAATATAATGAGAAGAAGAGGAAGAAGAAGGAAAGATAAAATAAAATAAAATCGATTCGTTAAAACAAATCACTTCCCACGCTCGAATAAATGTAAAATCACGTGAGTCAGTAAATGTGAAATATTTATTAATTAATTAATTAATTAATGCTTCTTGCAGTTCGATAAATATGAAATATTCAACGAAAGTAAATAAATACGTGGACCACCTGGTATGCGAGTATGCTTCCCTTCGAACGCGAGATTCATCGTCACTTTTTCAGCTCGACAGGTTTTAATAAAGGAAAAACAATGTCGCTAAATATTCGCCTGATAATTCCCGAGGCTGTGAAGTCATTCTGAAATATTTCCCTGGTAAAAATAACATTCTTAAGCGAGAAAGTTCGCCGCCAACTTTCGAATAGCCAGACGCGAGGCAGAGGAAACGCTTTCACCGTTCTCGCAAGTCTTTGAAATAGTTCTCTCCCCCGTTTAATGGGAAAGTGTTTCCCGTTGTTTTAAAGGTGGGAGATGCAAAGAGAAAGAGAGAGAGAGAGAGAGAGAGAGAGTACATCGTAAAATTATAAAAAAACTGAAATATCTTTCGCTGTCCGTCTTGGTAAATCTCCATAAGACTTTGCGCTTTAAAACTTCCTCTGAAAACACCTGATATCGTATATTTTATTTTTGATCCGAGCTGCACTTGTGCCGGGATCCCTGTGTATCCCTTAATCTGTTACCTAAGAAGGTATTTTATGTCTCGGATATATTTCCGGATTTTAAGTTCCGAGGGTCTTCCTCTTAGTCTTTGAAATTCTCTCGTTTAACGTAAATTAGTCGAACGTGACCGCTGTGATAAATTGTGAACTATAGCGTACCTGCTCTCTATGTTGTTTGCACGAATGACGACGAATTTATTAAAATTCAACGTTACTTGTCATTTTCTCGAACTGGATGTTTCTGTCTTCGTTATTTCTGAAATATCAATTTATACTATAATGCTTTAACATTGTACTTTATTAACATTATTAGATACTTATACTTAACATTTACATTACTTTTGCGTTATTATATACTTTATTTTATATTTTATTAACATTATACTTAGCTATATTTATAGTTTTGTAACAAAATACTATTAAATGCTGTTACAACAGCTCTGTTTCGTCAGAGATTGCTTGCGATGAATTTGTTAAATTTATTTGTCACAATAGACTTTCTTTTGGAAATACGTCAGAAAATTTCCAACTTTGTTTTTAAATTTATTTATTTATTATAAATTTATTTATTATTTATTTAATTTTTTCCAACTGTTATTTATTTATATTAAATTTGTTTATTATTTATTTAATTTTTTCCAACTGTTATCTATTTATTTCAAAATTTATTTAAATATACATACATACATTTGTTTTTAAAAAATACATATATTTATTTAAAAAATAATATATATTTCTGAAAAATAATATACTACATCTAATTCTAAAGAAGATTGCCTTGTTACCAGCACTTCAATTAAACAATCAATAGGATATCTTAAATATTGTATTAATTAATAAAATATCTTAAAATGTCTCAAAGATTCTAAAAATCTTTCTTAAAATTTTTTTAAGATCCAGCTACTAGAATTTTGAAATTCAAGATCAAGGTCAATTTTCCGGCAGATTCTTCTCAATCTCCATCAAATCCTAGGTGTAGAATTCATCTATAATAGCCACGAACAGAACTTTTCTTTCCACCCTGTAGAAATCAGCCGGAGGACTCTCGCTGGCGAGTTTTTCATCCCTGTTCGCCGCTCAACCACGGCGTTTCCATTCGAATTACAGCCGGCCCGGCAGCGGATCGCGATAACACATGAAATACGCCAATGCGGCTGGCTATCTCTCTCTCTCTCTCTCTCTCTCTATCTATCTTCTCTTCTCTCCTTGTTGCTCTTCGAAATAAAAATTCCCGCTCGAAGAAGCCGGACGTTATCGGATGTGCCTCTGTCGCGTTACGTAATACTCCGTTTATCTACAAATTTACAAGAAACAGAAAAGAAAGACAGAAACTGTTTAGCGTAGCTTGACGTTTCGAAAATTCTAACTAGACTGTGCATGTGTGTGTATATTGGTTTGTTTTCCAGTAGAACGAATGTGAATTAACGTGGATTTATTCTAATATCTGTTTATTGGGGTTTGTTTGTGAGGGTATATTTTTTAAAGTTTGGAGAGTATTTTTATCAATTGTTTTGTCAATATGATATATATAATGTATATATAATATACATGATATATATAATATATATGATGATACAATAGAATATTTATTGATCACTATTGATATATTCTATATATTTAATAGAATATGTATTGATACAATATGAAATATTTTAGTATATAATATATTCTATATATTTAACAGAATATGTATTGATACAATATGAAATATTTTAGTATATAATATATTCTATATATTTA
>NW_025109594.1:120177-146610 GCF_011392965.1 Frieseomelitta varia
ATTCTATATATTTAACAGAATATGTATTGATACAATATGAAATATTTTAATATATAATATATTCTATATATTTAACAGAATGTGTCTTGATACAATATGAAATATTTTAATATATAATATATTCTATATATTTAATAGAATATGTATTGATACAATATGAAATATCAACTAATAAAATGTTTTTCCAATTTAAAAAAATCGAACCTCTAATTTTGTTCGTTTTCTAGACTAATATTATATATCGTTATAATATTAATTATTTTAATTATTATTAATTATTTTAATAATAACAATGGTAAACATAATAATAATAATAATAAACATTGACAAAATTGTCTTTATGACCGAATCTACAATGAATTTAAAGACTGAAGTTTCCCCTTTACAACCCTGAAAATTTGAAAATATGATTTTAGTCATTGTACATATCACATTTGAGATAAATTGAGATAGATTGACATTTGAGAAAAATATTCGTCATTATTTGAAAATTTATTACTGTATATATTTGAAATATATAATATTGAAGTAATAAATATTTCTTTTCATTTTCATTATTACAATTTTCATTATTACATTATTATTATTATTTTATTATCTATATTCATTATTTAAAGCCGTATCAACCACTTGGGTTACTTGGAACTAAATTTTACAATTTATTATAAAGGTTAGTGTATGGCTAGAAAGTTTATTAAAATTTATTATTTTATTTGAGAAATATTTGTTATATTTTGCCCAATGTCAATTATTATTCCACACACTGACTGCATTATCGGGTCGAAGGCAGTGGAACACCTTCGTGGAATTATAATCTTCGCGAAAGCTCGGTACGAAACCTTTGTATCGTGTTCGACGAACCTATCCATTATCGTCTTTACCGTGTCAATCCCGATAGCGACCGATACTCGATCCGGAGATGGTTCGATTAATTTTTAATTTGTCCCGATTGCGGCCCGACGACAACCGAACGTCGTCCTCGTCGTCCGCGGAAATGAAGACGTCGCTCGCAGATGTTAATGAAAAGGCAAACAAACGTCGGCGACGGAGATCGGTCACAAGCGAATTGCGCGAACCGGCCGATACTCGATGCACGACAAACAAAGTGCACGTCGCCCGGAGGGTGGAGCACGGATCGCGAGGAAGCAATTTCAAAGTTAACAGAGTTTCCTTTTTCGCTGTGCTCGGCCGGTCGTGTATTAATGTTTATCCCGGCGAGTGGAGAACAAAAAGACTGAGAGACTCTGTGGGGATCCACTCTTGTCGAACCGGAACTGAAATGAATTTCAGCTTCGGATTTGAAGCTAGATTGGTTCGATAGAAAAATGATGGGAATTTGGTCGTCTGATAATTTGGAAATTAATGATGGATTGTTCAGTAACGTATTTGGAGGATTAGAAATTGCCCGTGAAAGAAAAAACGAAATTATGAGAAAACGATTTTGTTGAGACGAAAAATCCCAAAAATTTTGTAACATTTGATTGGAGATTTTCATTCGAGTTTCGAATTTTTAGGAATGTAATTGAAAAGAAAGTAGGTGTTGTGTGTATCAAGTATTATTAAAAGTGTATGCAAATTATAGTTTGAGTATTCAGTTTTAATTTCTTATGTTACGTGCATTCTTCATTTTACGTGAAATTTTCTAACTTTCAAACTTGCTGACTTTTAACTCTTAACTTTATAAATGCATAAAAGTCTTCAATCTATTTATAACTTTGCTAATAGTATTGATTCTCAACTAGTATCGTAGACGAAATAGTATCATGTATAAATACTATTTCATATTCGCCATATTATATATGGCATACATATGTAGTATTTCATGTTATATATATTACAAACATTTAATTTTACTTTTGCAGTTTGTATTCTACATAATGACATAATGTATTTTATATTCTATATAATGAAATAATAAAAAATTCCAAAATGAAATATATAATCTCATATTCTGCAATCCTACAGTAATAATAATAAACCAACAATAATAACAACGAAAATTTAATTTAAATCATTAGCAACCAGTAGGTTTCAAAAATTACAAATTATTCAGTCTACTCTTGCATTTGATACTCTTCACAATGAAATTGGTAATAATATTAGAATAATCTAAAATTCCAAAATTAAATATATAACTCTGCAATTCTACAATAATGTTCTAATCGTCAACAACAACACCAACCGAAATTTAATTTAAATCATTAGCCAATTAACCAATATTTTAAAAATTACAAATTATCGTATAATACAGTTTGTCTGAGAAACAAAGACAAAAGATTCACTGATATTGTCACTGGTTGTTAAATTATATAAATTATATCCTGCGAGAAGAAACAAGCAACAAAAGTGAGTCTTCCTCGAGAAACTGATGGGACTCACGGTTCATCGAAATGACCTCCGTTTGGCTTAGACAGCGACAAGATAAAGAAAGCGTTTCGTGTGTTGTGCGTACACGATAATGAACACACACACAACACACCACACACGTACAGGAGCTTTTGTGGCGGTCAAATTTACACGGGGCACGCGCTACGCAAACGAGGCTGTGTGCTTAATTTGATGCCATTTCGTTCTGTTCCGTTCGACGATGGCAAGCGTCCAGGCCAATAAAATTAAACACAGTCTTCGCTGCGTGGTCCTGCGCGGCCCACTGGAACACCGACATTACGGTAAATACCCGCGGCGCGATCCTTTTGAATATAAAACGCCAAACGTTTCACGCGGCCGGCGTGAAATACACCCGCACGCGATATTACCTGCCCTGGACGTTTATCAGACACCAGCCGGCTAATACACGCCCGAAAGAAAACTCTGTTAACGCTGAAATTGCTTTCTTGCTGTTCCTCCAGGCGATGCGGAGAATGAGGAACGTCGCTGCGGGTCGCCCGAGTGAATCGTTCTGTCACTTAAAAGTGCGCAACGAATATTATAACGTAATATTAGTACAACGATTATTAAGTACGTGATAAAATGAAACTAAGGTATACAGACATAATTGATTTGGGGAATGACTGCGGTACAGGAAACGCAGAACGTACAAAATCAAATGTATAACAGAATTAAGACGTGCAAGAAATATACAGGGCAATTTAAAAAAATACAAACAGCATGTGAAAAATATATATATATATATAATAAGATGAAACAAGATACGTAATAAGGTAGAAGAAAAAACAATATAATAAAGTGTGTAAAAAATATAACGAGACGTACAAAAATTAAAAAGTACATAACATATGAGACTAAGGTGTGCAAAGAATGAACGAAAAATACGCAACATAATGAGCTGCCCATACGAAATACATTTCGATTGAAATATCGTCGGTCTGATTTATATTGACCTGTACTACTAGTATGCCACTGCACACAATATAATAGTTTATCTGTATATTTATATTTATCTATACTTTTATTATATTTGTATTTATTTCTACTTACTTTATAATTACATTCATTAGAATGTACTATTATGTTTATTATTTATTAGGTGTACTATCTACTATTATTATTATATTTATTACACTTTGGTTTCTCCAGTTATTATACTATTATATACTATATATAATATATAATAGTATAGTATAATATTATAACATATTATATAGTATACTAAATTATTATACTATTATAATAGTATATAATATAATATAATAATAACTATACTAACTATTATATAAAATATAGTTATAATACTAACTATTATATTTATTACACTATGGTTTCTCCAGTTATTATACTATTATATACTATGTATAGTATATAATAGTATACTATATAATATATTATACTATTATAATAGTATATAATAACTATATATATAACTATATATTTATTAATTATATTATATATTATAATAATTATAACTATATATGTAACTATATATGTATTTATTATATTATATATTATAATAATTATAACTATATATGTAACTATATATGTATTTATTATATTATATATTATAATAATTATAACTATATATGTAACTATATATGTATTTATTATATTATATATTATAATAATTATAAATATACTATTACAATAGTATTGTTATCCAATAGCAATTATAAAATACAATGGCAATGGTCAGGAATCAATTCGTTACGCGCAACGAGACAAAAATGTCACCGCGAAACGTCAGAAATCCATTATTTCAAGTGGCTGTTTGAAAATTCGACGAACATATTACTCAGCAGGCCTCTGTCTGCTCGTTGTACGCATATACATACGTGCATATTTCACGCACAGGCGGCAGAAACGTCACGTTTCGATCTTCCATCTTGTAACAGCTAGGGGGCAGGGGGAGAGAATGTTAATAATTCCGGAGGAGCAGCGCGGCCGGCAAAACTCTCGATTCTGTTGGCAAATATTAAAACTTTCTCGCGCGATGGGGATTCCGAACGAGGTCCGCGGGCACGCACATCCGTGCCCAGGTGGAATATGCGGTTCACGGAATACGTGCCTCGAACTCATTGTACGACTGCACCCGGAGAGAATGGAAATAGGGGTGGAGGGGAGGGGAGGGAATGAAGCAGGGCGTGGTTCGCGCGGGTCGCATTGATACGTATCCTCGGGGTACTGGCGTCGATCCAGTTCTAATAAGGTTTAATATTTTCGTTTAATCGGCCACTCTTTTGTCTTTACGTTTCCTCTAATTGGAAGGCCTATCTTCGACAGCTGCCCTTGACAATTAAGGGGGCGGAACCTAGTTTGACGGGCCTAAAGATTACGAATACTTTGCAGGGCTTGTAAAAAAAAAAAGAATCAACTCATCAAACATATTATCTCAGTCATTTCTTCAATTTTTATCCACAACGCTGATCGTTGACTTACTTTCCGATGCGACTATATATGCGATGATGATAAGAATTTCTTTGGTAAAAGCGAGAGTAGTTTAGGTTTTGAATTGTACGTTTCTCTCATAACTCTGGAGTTACGGACGTTCAAATTTCCTGCTGAGCAATAAGATTGTTCAAAAAGGAAGATCAATTGTCATTTCGTTACGAACTAATTCAATTCAACAACTGCAATTGCAATTTTTTTGCGAAACTTGTCCACCTTCAAACAACCCCATGAAATTCGCTAAAATTCCAAACCTTGGCTTTCGTTCACAAAGGCTTGAGCTTGAATCTGTGCAAATATTCTCAGAATCTATGCGCGATCAGTGATAAAATGAAGAAATATGGCGGCAGAGGAACCGATAGTGGGAACTTTTGTTGCATTTGCTGCGGGTTGATGGATGCACGGTGCGAGAATGAGGCGAACGAGACTGAAACGAACGCAAGTGAGAAAGACAGAGAGAGAGAGAGAGAGAGAGAGAGAGAGAGAGAGAGAGAGAGAGCGTTGATCCTGGAGACACGGCTCGGTTGGATTCGCGCCAAGTGGTTTATCGGTGATCCTTTTATTTCCAGGATTAAGCGATATATCCACCGTTTAAAGCAACTCGATCTCGTTTCGCGAGATTGGCGGCGAGATAATTATAGTTGAACCGATTCAGAGCCGACGTCGCCGACGTTTCACGTGTAATTTGTTCCTGGTCAGTCCGTGTTATTCAATTCTTTCGAATTCTTTGAACGAATAGCTGTATTTCGGTGTATCGTCACGAAACTGTAACGACATATATAATTTTATATTTTACACTACGTTCACAATTATTCTACATTATTATTGCATTATATTATAAATAAAATTATGAATTTTGTATATTAAAATTGTAATACATGTAATTATAATATATTATATTATATAGTTTTTCATATTATGTTCTAGATTTCACCTATTTATTTTCTTTATTTTCTTTATTTATTTTACCTATTTCTTTTTATGTATTCTAAGATTTTACAATTCTGCAAAGTTTGAAGAATTTGGTTCTCAACAACATCTAGAATCCATGAATCTATAAATTCTAGATTACATTTTGTTCATTTGAAGAATTCTGTAATTTCGTGAAATTGGAATTGTAGACTATACTTGTCTGTAATGCTCTGTAATTCTAAATGTTCACGAGGTTCTACAATTTTGTGAAACTTGAAAAATGAATTGTAAACTATATTTATTAATAATTCTTTACGATCTACAGTTTATCTATCTTCATTTAGTATAAGATTCGCAACGTTTGAAGAAGTTGCAAACAATATTTACATTTTTCTAGAATTTGGCATTTTATTTATTAATTTCTTCATTCATATTGAAGAAATGTTTGCTTCTCCATAATTTCATATAATTTCTTATAATTCTAGATTTTATCTATTACTTTTTACACTTTTTGTAAGATGCTGTAGTTTGAAGAAATTGCACGTGAAGTTTGAGGTAATGTATTGATTGTAAACTGTATCATTTTCTTATATCACTTATAAGATTACTTACAATATTGCAAAGTTTGAAGAAATTGATTTCAGACTACATCTGTAATTTTCTACAATTCTAGAATTATCTGTTATATTCTGCATTCATTGATGGTTGGATGTTATAAAGTTTGAACTGATTTTACACTATATCTATTCTTCTCTCTTGTAAAATTCTACAAGTTTGCCTGAAGTTTGAGGAAATTGATCCCAGATACATCTATAATTTTCTATCATTCTAGAATAATCTATTTTCTGTCATTTATAAGATTCTCCCCTCTTCTAAGATTCTACAATTCTGCGAGGTTTCAAATACCTACCCACGACAATCAATAATTCCAAATTTTATTTATTATTTGCCTCACCCTTTCTTACAAGATGCTACAATTTTACAAAACTTGAAAGAAATTGATTCCAAACCTGAATCATTCTCTTCGCTTGTAAAATTCTTTACACTTTCCCAAAGTGTTCATGCAATTCAATGTATTTTCTGGCGCGAAGGAATGCAATGTGACTGCTATTTGGAATACTCGTCAAAAACGGCGTCGGACGCCGGTACTTATACAAAATTTATGGCCTTCATGGGCGGCTCGTGGCTCCGTTCTCCATCCGCTTTCGCGGCACGGTCGCGTCAAGCGCCGGATAACCCGATTTCCGAGACATTTTCATTCGACTGGCGACTAGCGAATGCCACCGGGGATATTTCATCGAGATTCCAACAGCAGGGACGCTCTGGCATTTCATTGTCATGGAAATAGCAGACGTAAGATCGAGCTACGTCGTACTCGAAGGGAGCACCATGATTCTTCCAGCTCAACTTCCTCCCTCTCTCTCTTTTTCAAGAATCTCTATCCATTTTTCCTCTCTCTCTCTCTCTCTCTCTCTCTCTCTCTCTTTCTCCATTCATCTATCTATCTTTCTCCAGTTCCTTCTCACGGCGTGGTTTCGAAGTGGTCCACCACACACGAGATATCGATTCTCTCGCCTTCGAGAGAGGACACGTCCCCGCCTCCAACGAAGGCAGCTGAGAGGATTCGACTCTAAGCACCGATCGGATAAATAATGCATGAGCGGGACATTTTACTTTGTTCGGCGTAGGCCGGTTTGCTAGCAGCCGCGTCGCGTGGCTCCGGGTGAAAGAGACGGCTTCCGGCGCTTGATAATCTCCCGCGTAATGCGCTTGTCGATCCTCCCCTCTTGCGCGCAAGCGAGTCAAGCGAGTCCGGAAGAAGAATACTCGAAGGAGATTTGTCGTTGCGACCGGTGTGTCTTATTTGAACGGATTTATCACATTATTATCCTTCTGCATGCGAATTTTTGAAATGAAATTATATTTTCTAATATTATGACTTTATTCTCAATGTTAGATATTAAATTAATGTTTGATAAAATTTCATTGTATTCAGTTATTTTAATGTATTTATATTTAATATTAATTTAATATTAATATATATATATAATATTTAAATAGCTTATAAATAGAGCGTAATATTGAAAATATTAATGAAATTACAAATTTTTTTATATTTATTAAATTTTTTTTATAGTTATTAAATTTTTTAAATCTAATAATTTTCGAATGTTTTTAAATAAGGCAAACTGTTTATACTTACGAAGAATTGTCGTTTTATTCTTTTCACGTGGTGATGCAATCATTAATTATTATTTAGAGAATATTCTAGAGAAATTAATACACGGCCTGGTACAAAAACCGAATGTTCAAAGATATCGTAGAATTTGAAGAAGTTTGTTGCGTTTGTTTAAAATAAAACGAGCGACTTCGATCGAATTCGCGGAATACGAAAGTTTCGACAATTATCTTGAATTATTTCGAATACTTGTTTAAATCTTACTCTCTGTTAAATGATCTCCGGATACTTGCGCTGGATCGAGAACTCTTTGCCAGGAGTAATATTAATAAAATAGTATTAATAATATTATACTGTACTATATTATAGTACATAGTACATACTGTATTATAGTATATTATTAAAACTATACTAGATAGTATTAAGATAAAATAAAATTAATAAAATTAATAATATTAATAATAATAATATATACATATATATATATATATATATATCTTGATAAAATACTATACTATGCTATACTAAATTAGTATATAGCACATACTATATTATAGTATATTAATAATACTATCTTAGATAGTATTAAGATAAAATAAAATAGTATTAATAATAATATTAATAATATATATATCTTGATAAAATACTATACTATGCTATACTATATTAGTATATAGTATATAGTATATTAATAATACTAGATAGTATTAAGATAAAATAAAATAGTATTAATAATATATATATTGATAAAATATTGTAATATGCTATACTATATTGTAATATACTATATTAGTTTATAGTATATACTATATTATAGTATATTAATACTAGATAATATAATATAGTATATATTAATACGATACTAGATAGTATTAAGATAAAATAAAGTAGTATTAATAATAATAATAATATATATATCTTGATAAAATACTATACTATGCTATACTATATTCGTATATAGTATATACTATACTATAGTATATTAATAATACTATACTGGATAGTATTAAAATAAAATTGAACAGCATAAAAATAAAATAGTATTAATAATAATATTAATAATATATATATCTCGATAAAATGCGAAATTAATCAGTAGAAACGGTAAAAACAATCCTCGACTTGGTTTTTCCTTTATTATCAACTGAAACCATAGTTTCCAAGCATCTTCGATCACCACGTATGAACAAGTGGCTCGCGTATCAAACGAAACCTTCTCTCCGTTTGTGCTCGATGCATTGTCTTCGGTATTATGCGAGGCAGGGCGATCTTATTGAAAGCATTCGGCTAAGCTCAAAGCAAAGAACGAATTACTCTGCGAGAGGGACGGCCTTAATGGAATTCGTAATATGTGTACAGAGTTTCCAATGCCGTAATTTTCCGCATTCGTGTAAATTCGGAGATACCGTAAGTCCGGTCAACGAACGAGTCATTACAGTTATGTACACACTCCGGCGCAAAAATTTCGAGCATCTTGAGATCTCGAGTGGAACGTTGAATCCCTTGCATTTTCATTCGTAATGTTATCCTCTTGAAGCAGCGAGGCGTTAAATGTAGTCATCGAGCCGATCACTGAATAATCAAGTAACAATTACGGTAAATATCATCAAGTATTAATACGATGAATAATCGTCAAATAATTATTGAATAATCTAGTGAATAATATTCGCGATATAATAATAATCGAATATTTGTCTTATGTTCCATTTCGTCTGTGTGTGATTGATTATGAATGAATAATAGCTTGAAAGAGTACTTTAACCGAGCCAGAGTTAAGAAGTTGATCGTGAAGTCAATTGATGTGAAATCTAAATTAAATATAACGCATGTATATGTACATAGCACATTAAAATTTGGGAAAGGATAATAATTTCGTCAAGCGAAGTAGTATTATTCTTTCATACTAGCGAAACTTTAATTAATAATATTTAAAGATCAAAATTCTAGGTGGTAATTATGATTAAAATATTGATGACATTCTCGTTAAATTAAAATATAATTATAATATTCTTATTCCTCGAGAAAATATACTTTCAATCAACTCGAATTAATAATGTTTATAGATCAAAATTCTGAATAATAATTATGACAATATCGTGATATTTTTACTCATGTAAAGTTCATTACTTTATTATTTTACTTCGTGAAAATGTTAACTTTCAATCAAATTGATAATATCCAAAAGTCAGAATTCCGAATAACAATTGCGATTGTAACATGATCGAATTAAATATTAATATTAGATATTAATTAGATTAGAAACAACAAACAATAATATTTAGAATTGTTTACAATTAATTATTAAATAATAATATCCAAAAGTGAAAATTCTGAGTAACAATTACAGCAATATTACGATCACAATATTGTGATGTTGTTATTAACGTAAAGTTCTTCACTTTGCTTCAATATTCTCGAGAAAGAGTAAATCAACGAAACGAGTTAAATTCCAAGCAACAGTTGCAATTTTAACATCATCGAATCAAAACGCGGCACTCCACGCTTCTAATTGCAATACCTCTCGAAAAATTGCGCCGAGGAAGTTTATTCCGAGCTGGAGAGGAGCATCGGAAGTTCAACAGTGGAACACAAGAGGAGAGTCTATTAAAAGATCAGATATATTCGTGCCTCCCTGCGCAACCGTGGTGATCACAGAATGAAAACGTACAAATTACCGTATCTCGATAGTCATCGTGAAACGGATCGCGTGACGCGACATCTCGGCGCAAAAATTACACGTCATTCCCGAAGGACGCGTGGCACCTGTATATCGCGAATATTGCACGCTACAGTTCGAGGAATTCGATTCCAGGCGCGGAGCGAACTCGCGAGCTCTCGAAAGATTGGAAATACAATATAATTTGCGCGAAAGTGTTTAAATAGTTTCAACAGCTGCTGGCGCGAAAATGTACGAAAGTACGAAAGTATTCGAATGCCTGCCAGAAATTTTTATTGCGCCTATCGATATTTCGCTGACATTTGTAGCGAGATATCTGTTACGATCATGACAGAATGGTCAAGTTTGAAACGAATTTTGCAGAGACATGTACAGGAATCGTGGATGTATTTGGTAGTAGAATGATGAACGTGGGAATTTATAATATTTTTCGGCAATTTCGCGGATTCGCAATGTTACTTTTTATAATAAAAATTTACAACGTATTTTAGTAATAATTAAAAATTTAAAAATAAAATTATAATACATTTTTATAACAAAAATTTTTCGGCAATTTCGAGGACTCGTAATGTTACGTTTTATAATAAAAATTTACAACATATTTTAATAATAATTGAAAATTTAAAAATAAAATTGTAATGTATTTTTATAACAAAAATTTTTCGGCAATTTCGCGGACTCACAATGTTACGTTTTATAATAAAAATTTGCAACATATTTTAGTATTAATTAAAAATTTAAAACTAAAATCATAATATATTTTTACAACAAAAATTTATAAAATATTTTAAAATATAAAAATTTATAATATTATTTCAGTAATAATCAAAAATTTAAAAATATTATTAATAGTTAAAAGTAATGAAAATGAATTTTTAAAAAAATGAATAAGTAAAATTTATTTTGTACCTTTTGTATCAGGGTTAATTAATTTATTTTGATAACTTTAATTATTTCGAAAGTAAATGATCTATCTATCTATCTATATATATATATAATTTTTTTGAAAATAAAAAAATACATATATATTTAGAAATTAAATGTTTGCCGTATTTATTAATATAGGGATCTCAATGATTTTTGTCGACTCAAATTTACTCGTCGTTAGTATAAATATTCGAACCAATCAAAATCCATCATGTTCAGAATCATTTTCAACGTATTATTATTCGTAATTCATTTCAAATGTACAAATACAAACTACAAATTCCCAGATTGATTTTAAATTCGATTGGTATGCAATAATTATGTTCGATGTTATCATAACCCAAAATTCTTCACAGAGTGTTCCAACTCCGAAGCAAGAAAAATCGGCTTTCCAGAAAAGAAATCAGATTTCTTCGAACCAAGGGAGAAACAAAATTACATATTGAAATAAAACTGTTTTTTTTTTTTTTTTTCGAATCGGTGGAAAGTTCTAACTAAAGCGGACACGAGTCGAATCTGCGAACCATCCACTCGCTTCTTGTCACGCCGCGACTTCTCGTTCTCGAGATATCGCCAAGCTCGTCCGAGGTGGACCGTAATTTCCTCGGCTTGGTCCGCTGACCTACCCCCGACGTTTGCGCTGGTCAGTGACAGACGGCTGAGAGTTCTTCTTTCTTTTTTTTCCCCTCTCTCCACGCGTCACGAGGGTGGAGGGAAAGAAAGTAGGTCGAGGAATTCGGTCGCAGCGCAGAATACCCCAGACTGATGTATACGTACTTTGATGCCACTTGGAAACCGATTGAGACATCGAGTCGAAGTAAAAATGGTCCATCGAGAGCACTGTTCTCTCTTCGACAACACTGTGGCGACGTGTAACGTCTCTCGCTCTGAATACATTAATATTCTTTGTTCCCTTCTTTTTTTTTGTTACGTGGACTCGATCTTGGGTGTTAATTTTGAAACACGAGTATAACGTTTTGAAGTTTTAACGTTGAAACTCAATCGATGTAAGAAATGCAACTTATTCTTGGTAGACGAATCGAGAGTTTTATGAAATACAATTTAATTGACAATTCGACGAAGTGTGTGAAAATTTGAAATCGGACAGGTCCGAGTTTGTCGGGGGATGCAATAAATTTTGACTGAATATTCGAAAGTATGAACTTGACGAGAAATCGAAATTATTATATATTTTTACTGTGATTTATGTATTTTACTATATACTATACACTATAATTCATATTAATATAATATAAATTTAGTACCTCTATATATATTATACACTATAATTCATAGTAATATATACATTTAATACCTATGAATACATAAATTTGTATATATCTATTTTTTCCAGGATATATGTATATTAAATACACATAATTATACATCTCAAATATTATAAATAGTTATATTAATATACTTATTGTACAATTCATTTATATATTAATATATTTATTATATAATTTATTTATATAAATATTTTATTTCTTTTCCATAATGTAAAATATATAAATATATGCACTATAAAATGAATTTTACGTACAAATATATAATTACTTTAATTTATAAGAAAAGGAACGATGCTGAACATTAAAATTAATTTAATTTAGAAGAAAGGAAATCATAAAATTAACTGAACTTACAAGAGAAGAAACGATTCTCAACTTTAATTACAAAAATATGTCTGCATCTAGGAATACTTAATTCACGAAAGACTATATTGAACACGAAACTCGGATACATAAAAGTTATCTGTACTTTAATTTTATTACACCATTATAATCTGAATTGAGTAAGTAGTAATAAGAAGATCATTAAAATAACGAGGATTGATAAAATCTCAGGGTATTTCTGATTTCTAACATACAATAATATTATTTGTCATTTCTGTCTTTAATCGTTACTCTCAATATTCAACATTTACCCTTGAGAAGTAAAATTTCACTTTCAGTGTCTATCTTTTAAAAAATAAAATTTACGTGAATATTTTGCAGTCCCTCTGTATTATGTAACACATGCATACTTCATCGTAATCAAATACTGTTCAATTTTCTCGGATTACCTGCTGAAACTTTCGAACGTGTGTCTTGGCGTCAACCTTAATTCCGTCAAACAAGGGTAGCAACTTATACGACGCATCCCAAACTTCTCACCCTTTTGCGATCTTCGGGAAGAGTTTTCGTCGACTCTCCTATACCGGAGGTATCGCTTATCCGGGAAACTGAACGCAACATCCGGTTGCGTTAATTTCCGATCGGCTTCCGCCATTCACCAAACACGATACCACCGTCAGAGACTTCGATCATTAGACTTGAAGAAAAGTTGGAACTGCAAGAATCGATCGATCGATCTTACTGGTTTCTATTCATTATCCGCTGCGATCTCCGACGATTAGAAACTCGTTCTTATTTACGAGAGAGACAGAGATTATTGGTTAATTGCAGCTACTTGTCCCAATTCTCGATAATTTGAACTGTCGTGACTTCGTAAAGTGAGATCGTATAGCAATGTACTTGGTTTCTATTTAAAATGTGAGGATTCTACTTTGATAATACTGAGTTTGCTTCTTCCCAGGTTGATTTTGTATCATGTAGCGAATAGAAATGTAAGGATACTTTTGTTCTCGAAAATTGTCGAAATTCGAAAGTCTCTAGAAATGTTGAAAAATTTATTCAATGATTCAGTTTGTCACAGTATTGAAGATTGAAATCTCCTCTTTACAACGAACTCTCACAACTTGCCGGACCATTTTTTCCCGCCAATTTGTCGAACATTGAATACTAGGGTTACAGAACGAGACGTTGGGATTTCTCGAATTTTTGTCGTTTAACCCCAAGTTCAAAGTTAAATAAAATGGTGAACGAAAATGGTACGGCAAATTTTGAGAGCTGGTCGTAAAGAAGAGGTTCCGATCTTTACCACCATTGCAAACATAATTACAAAAAAAATTTTACAACATCTCAGGGAACTTTCGAATTTCGACAGTTACAGCAGCTTCCTAGTAGTACAAGTCGATACAAAATCAGACCAGCGAACAACGATGTCGAAAATACCCCCAGAAACATTAAAAAAAAAAAAAAAAAAAATACACTTACGTTGTCGTCGTCACGTTACACGATCGATAATGACCATCGTTGAAGAGGCAGCGTCTCGTTCGCGCGAGAGGCTTCGTTTCGTTTCGTTTCGGAAACAAATTAACTCGCTGGCGCTCGGTGTCGCTTACCTCCCTAATTAGCAACTGCATTTTCCGTGCTGTCGAGCAAACAGCCCGCCAGAGTGTAGCGGCCGTACAATTTTAAAAGCAAAGAGCCGCCCGCCGCCACGGATAATTTCCAACTGCGCTTGTTATGGAGCTGAAAATATGCGGCTTTGTGGAAGCCGGTCTGGCGAAATCGCGCGTCCTCCGCGCTCCGCTCCGCGCGCGATTATTTCGCTGGTTCCCGCGGATTCATCGCCGCCCGCGAATACACGCGTAATTTTATAACGAAGCTCGCCACGCCTCGCGGGAAACTTTCGTCGTTGGTGGGCGACGTTCCGCTCTTCAGGAGGTGATCGTTCTGCTACTATGGTGCGTGGTGATTCGTACAATATATTGTTGCCGCTTCAATTCGACGGAATGTTATTTCACAGAGAGTCGAGAAAATTTCTCTCGTCCGTTGTTTTAAAATTAAATTTCGCCGCGAGGATTGAAATTTGACTCGCGTTGTTATTTGCCGGTATTGGCGTAAAGTTCCAACTGTATATATGAGAAATTTTCATTGATGATCTTTCGATCGTTGACAGATTTGTCGTAGATTTTCGAACGAAGAATTTTAATTTCTTTGGTCCCTTGTTTGACTATTTCACTTGGAAATTTCAAATAATTTAAGTAATTAATGATATTAATTAGTTTCTTGTATAGTGAAACGTATTGTACAATAATGCATAATATAATATAGTATAATATCATAATATATATTATAATGTATAATAATATAATATTGTATCGACATGTTCCTCGAAAGTAGACGTATCAATTATTGTAAACGTTGTTCTTTCAAATTATCCTACCATTATGAATTATCGTAATACACAACATTTATTTCCTCTGGTGTTATTTTGTTGCGTGAAATATTATTCTATTTCGCTCATCGCTAAAAACTTGCCATCCTATATATATATACATATATTTTTTTTTTCACACGTGAAAGAAAAACTTTGATGGCTGTAAAATTGGTTTTCGCCGCTGCGTACAGAGGCTTTTGATTAAATCCTCTCTGCGAATAGTCCGCCTGTAAATTTTATTTCGCCATTCGAAGTGTCGAATTTGTGATAAACAGCTTTTAATTTTCGAACGCACGTTCGTTTAATATATTTTTCCTCTATCGCGCAGAAATTTGTCAAAGTTCCCTCTTGGATCGTTTAGTACTCGATCGATGAAACGATTATAGAGTGAATATAAGTTGGTGAAAATGTCACAAGAATATTTTCAAAATATGTAGTACATAAATTCCAATATTACAATAAAGTAATATTTTCTTTTCTACTTTTTTTTAAAATAAAGATGTTACTTTATTGTGAATAGAAAATTGTATATAAATATCTAATATTTGTAGAAATATTTATAAGTATATTTTTCTCTAAAATGAAAGGTGAAGAGAAGTTCAAATAGAGATATTTCGTAATTCTATAAAATAGAATTGTAAAAAATAGATGACTATTGATTTATAAAAAGAATAGTACAAAGGTTATTGATTCTCATATATAAAGTTTAAAATTTTGTTTACCACTGTAGAATAACTGGAAAAGTTAAAGTATTTGATTTTAAAAAAAATAGTCTAGAGAAAATGTGAAAAAAAATTTCTCTGAACGCATAAAATATACTTTTCCCTTCAAATATTAGTATGTTCAATCTAATATAAAAATTTGCTCGTTATCATCAGCAGTTATAAATATGTTATTAAATCATATATTATTATTACATATTATATATTGTTATTACTAGCTATACATTTAATTTCAAGTTATATATTACATAAACACATTTACTTATATCGTAAATTTATAATTGTATACAATAATTTTATCTTATGATTTTCCAATTAAATATTAGAATAACTTGGAAATTCAAAATATTCAATGAAAGAAAAATTTAATATTAAACTTGTATTGCAGTATAGTGTAAAAAAAATGTTTTCATTTTAATTATAAACCTCAAATACGACTATTATTGACACAATAAATATAATAACTTTTTCTAATGTTTTAACAATGACTATTATTGACGCAATAAATATAATAACTTTTTCTTAATAAATAAACACATTTCTCCATTTAATTGGATGCTAAAAAAGAATCCAATAATAATTGATGCTAAAAATTCAACGAGAATATTTACTTTGAGTCACAAGGTAAACAAATGCACATGCAAAATAGATATAAAGCACTGGATGAAAAATCTGACTCAGTTAGCAACGTACCCAAATATTCTCAGAGCGCTCGTTCAGGAGAGTTTAATCCACGTTACAAGACGGAATTTCTGATTAAATTGAAAAACAAACGAGCGCGCGGCTGATAAAGTGTCTAAAATATACGAAGCTCGATCGACCGCTTGCAATTTCTGCTTATTCTAATTCCCGTCAAACGATGATTGCGTTGTCAAGCAGGCTAAATCGAGTCGACTTTTTACTGGCGAAAAGCTTTCATCGAAATTGAATTCTTAATTGCGAGCCGGTGGTGGCTATCTAGAGTACCAATAAATGGAACACCAACACGCTCCCAATTGGGAAATGGTTCTTGTACTTGAGACGATCGTGGTGACAAAATTCTGATCGGTCTCACGTTCTTTTGCATGTTATGAGTTTCACTCACGGACGAGAACGAATAAACTGCAGAGTTTCAGAATTAAATAAATGATATATTAAATATATTTTATTGTGGCTATTATGTAGTATATTGTATTATAATATAGCAAAGTATATTATAGTATATTACAGTATAGTACAGTATCATATTAAAGTATATTACAGAATAAACTGTAGAGTTTCAGAATTAAATAAATGATATATTATAATATATATTATTGTGGCTATTATAATATATAATATGGTATATGATATAATATAATATATATAATTGTTACTGTTATTATTATAATGTAGTGTATTGTATCTTATAACATAGTAAAGTATATTATAGTTTAATACAGTATCATATTAAAGTATATTACAGAACAAACGGTAGAGTTTCAGAATTAAATAAATATTATATATGATATATAACTGTTACTGTTATTATCATAATGTAGTGTATTATATTACAATATAGTAAAATATAGTATAGTACAGTATTGTATTATAGTATAATATAGTATAGTATTATATTAAAGTATATTACAGAATAAACTGTAGAGTTTCAGAATTAAATAAATGATATATTATAATATATATTACTGTTCTTATCATAATGTAGTGTATTATATTATAATACAGTAAAATATATTATAGTATAGTACAGTATCATATTATATATTATAATATATTATAATATACATTATAGTACAGTATCATATTATATGTTATAAAATATATTATAAATATATTATAGTATAGTACAGTATCATATTATAATATAATGCAATACAGTATTATATTAGAGTGTACTACAAAATAAACTGTAGAGTTTTAGAATTAAATAAATGATATATTACAATATATATTATTGTTAATATTATTATCAAAATATAGTGCATTATATTATAACATATACAGTAAAGTATACTATAGTATAGTACAGTATCATATTAAAGTCGTAGTAAAATGTACTGAAGTATATTATAGTAAAGTATCATATATTGTGTCAAATATAATGAGAATTAAAATAAAGACATTTTGCAATTTAGGAGGAAATTCGACAGAGATGAGAAACTTTGAAATTTAAGCTGGTATACTATTTTGTCGGAGGTTATTCTACGATGGGGAAACAAGTAAAATACAATTTTTCTATTTTACGTCCAATTTTCTAGGAAATGGAGTTTGAACAGGTTTGCAGTCGAGAACTTGCTACACACGTGTGTACGTGCGTGATTTTCAGATTTATTTCTAACAAAAAAACTTCTATTCATCGCCATGTACACGGAACAATCTCTCGCTTATTCTCGTCCAGAACAATTTAAACACCGATTTTTCAACATGAAAAATCAAAATCTTCAAATTTCCCTTATTTTTACTAAATCTGTGTTTCTGAGCAATGATTTATTTCCGTAGAGTGCGCGTATAATCATTATACATTGTCGCAGACACAGAGGATCCGCCATTGTCGTCAGAACACATGTCCGAAATTAAATTTCACGTTTCACGTTCACGACAGAAAGTGGTAATTGAAACTTCTGGTTGGGCGATACAGGAGCGACGAGCGTTTCCTCTGGTTCGATGAATCGGCCGGAAATTAATCCATTCTTACCGCATAAATGTCACTGACCGACAGCCGAGCGTTTCAACGCTGGTCGTGACACCCTCGCAGGAAATTATTAGCAATAAGAGGGCTGTATGAAAATCAAGGAATAATTTTCAAAGATCACACTCACACACACACACACACACACACACGTGTCGAATGAGTTATTAAAATTTTAATCGACGACGAATATCAGGAACGAATAAAATAAATATTGTTCCTCCTGTTGGACGTTAATTGCAGAATATTCACGATGGCATTAATGACTATAACGAGATCGACAATAGACCGACGAGGAGAAATGAAATATCGGACGAATTTAGTTCGATTGATTGAAGTGCAATTTTATTTACTTTAGTTGGCACTAGCGACACGTTTCATCGAATTGAAGTATATTTCTGCGTTCTTGAGACACTTTGCAGTATTCTGAGAAATTCTGAATATAATAACATTAATTACTGCTACGTTGAAACGGAAAATTTATTATTACGATGGAAATTACTATTAAAGTTAATCAACACAGTTTAACGAGGCTGGCCGCCAGGATGTATGAAGAACTTATCAAAGCCATTAACAATTATCATCTTGGTTTGAAACTCTCGGTGCAAACTGCTCGCAGTGTCCTCGCGTAAATGATATCACGTTTAATTAATAACGTTGAACCATTGGAAGCTATTGGTACAACGATTCACTAACCTAAACTTTGAAATTTCGAGTATATAATTAATGAAATGTGAAATAAAGCGAAATGTCGTAAATTCTACGTAACAGAACAACAAGTTATTATGGTTGTCAGTATTAGGTAGGCTATGTGAGATTTGAATATTACTTCTTACGACATTCTGAGTATTACTTCATTATACTATACTATATTATAATATATTTTACTATATTATAATATAATACACTACATTATGATAATAACAGTAACAGTTATATATATTATAATATAACATTTATTTAACTCTGAAACTCTACAGTTTATTCTGTAATATACTTTAATATAATACTGTACTATACTATATTTTACTATATTGTAATATAATACACTACATTATGATAATAACAGTAACAGTTATATATCATATATAATATTTATTTAATTCTGAAAGTCTACCGTTTGTTCTATAATATACTTTAATATGATACTGTATTAATGATTTAATATGATACTATAATATACTTTACTATATTATAAGACAATACACTACATTATAATAATAACAGTAACAATTATATATATTATATTATATTATATACCATATTATATATTATAATAGCCACAATAATATATATATTATAATATATCATTTATTTAATTCTGAAACTCTACAGTTTATTTTGTAATATACTTTAATATGATACTGTACTATACTATAATATACTTTGCTATATTATAATACAATATACTACATTAATGATAATAATAGCCACAATAATATATATTATAATACATCATTTATTTAATTCTGAAACTGCAGTTTATTCGTTCTCGTCCGCGAGTGAAACTCGTGACATGCAAAAGAACGTGAGACCGATCAGAATTTTGTCATCACGATCGTCTCAAGTACAAGAACCATTTTCAAATTAGGAGCGTGATGTTCTGTCTGATTTTAACGCTTATTGTTATTCACTCTCGATTACAATTTATAATCTTATGTTTGATTTATTAATATACTGGTATATGCATTCATTGATATATTAATTATATATAATTATATATATGATGTATTATATATTGTACAATTAGTGTAATATATTATAACATGTGACAGCATCGTTGATGTTACAATTATTAATAATTGTCATTCATCAATTCATTGTTTACTCCGTTTATTATAATTCATTCAAATACGACTGCTTGTTCATGCGAAATTACACTAAATCTAACATATCATTTGTTTAATATACCACTCGATAACAAAATATCTAATTGAAAAGAAAGAACAGAAACAGCCCAATCAATTGAACATAAATCGTTATACAAAATAAACAGTCAATATCCAGTTCTCCTTCCAGACAGACGAAATCAAATAATTTGGCAAAAACCGGCGATCCAATGTAATATAATTGCCTCTCGTTGCCTTTTTTTAAAATATATATTAATTAAATGAAACGCAACGAGATCGATGGGGGAGAGAAGGGAACAGCAGTAACCACCAGGTCAATCTAGTTGTTATAATAATCGAGAAAAATAATTGGAACGCGCGCGAAGAAGAATTGGGAAACCTCAAGCCAAAATTGTCGAGAAAAGTTCGTAGACTCGGTGTTTTCATCACCCGTCGCAAAGTGAATCCGAAGGATCTCCGTCCAGTGATTTCCTGAATCATTCTGCGGACGATCTCGCTCAGGTGCACGAACCGGCGTGTTTGCATAATTTTCAGAGCTCCCGTTCCTCCGAAGTCTGCCACTTTCGTCGATTCGAAGTGTCCCTTGCACTTTGTAATTAGAGCTCGCAGTAGCAGCGCCGAATACGAGAATATTACTAACACAGGGCAGAGTATTATTAATGGGAATAACATTCGTCGGGAATTATTTTAATGTCAAATATTATTACAGAATCAAATTCGATCTGATGGATGTTCTTGCCTGTTTCCAACTTCCTCCCCTTGCAACGTCCTATTTATTTAGTAGACGAGTGCAATGTAAATTCGTCAATTTCGTCGTCCGCGAAACAACATGAATCAACCCTTTGGACTACCTAGAGGCTTGGTAAATTTTCGCTTGTGACACTGTAGGCGCCTAAAGGCGCTTGGTAAACTTGCACTTGCGATACTGTAGGCGCCTAAAGGCGCTTGATAAATTTTTACTTGTGATACTGTAGGCGCCTAAAGGCGCTTGTCAAATTTGCCCTTCCGATACTGTTGGCGCCTAAAGGCGCTTGGTAAATTTGCACTTGTGATACTGTAGGCGCCTAAAGGCGTTTGGTAAATTTGCCCTTCCGATACTGTTGGCGCCTAAAGGCGCTTGGTAAATTTGCACTTGTGACACTGTAGGCGCCTAAAGGCGTTTGGTAAATTTGCCCTTCCGATACTGTTGGCGCCTAAAGGCGCTTGGTAAATTTGCACTGTCGATACTGTAGGCGCCTAAAGGCGCTTGATAAATTTTTACTTGCGATACTGTAGGCGCCTAAAGGCGCTTGTCAAATTTGCGCTTCCGATACTGTAGGCGCCTAAAGGCGCTTGTAATACTATAGACGCCTAAAAGCACTTAAAAAATTGCCCTATGACACTGGTGTACGCTTCACCTACTTTGATCCGCTGACACGCCTATAGGGCACACGGAAAATTTTATCGACCATAATTCCAACAAACCTCCATTTGAATCAGACGTAAAAGTGAATGGCAATTCAACAATTACACATTCCGTTAGTCATATTAATATATAATAAATAATTCTAAATATGTTAATTTCACAGTTATTTTTCTTTATATCCTTAGAATGAAAAATTGGGATAACGAAATGGTCAGAGAACGTACATGCAAACAACATGATTCATGTCGTGTACATTCATATTTTGTAGATACGATGTGGTTGCTCGATAACCTGGTACAATCGTCGTACAAAGAGAAAGAGAAAATACGTACTTTATTTTTCGAGCATATATTAAATAAGATGTGCGCGACAAAACATATGTTCTTATACAATGTAAATTATACAACGAATTAACTGAACTCCTCTCTATGCCCAAACTCTCCTTTTTAATCACTTGACAACACACGTCTGTGTGTTTATCTCCCTAGTGACTGTTATATACATATCCCTAACGATTACTTATAAATCTTCTTGACGACTGTTATAAAAAGCTTGATGTTAATGTCAAACTTCTAAGTGTGCGCGCTAACAATTCAATACAGAATACGAATAAACAAATAATATTGGTTCAATGTAATGGAATTCGGTGTTTCGATTATTTCAATATACATTCTCAGAAATGCACGCCTAACGTAAAATTTCGCCGTTCTCGCGACTGAATTCCTACCGGCTGATACGTCTCAAACTCTGCCGTAGTCGAAAGGGTTAATGAGGAAATGACAAAATAAGCGAGTCTCTTTCCAACCTCGATCAATTCTCGCGAATTCACTGGTCTAACTTTTGCGTTCAGCGTGAGGCGAAGTGTCTAATCTCGTAGGGAACCCGGTAACCAATTGAAACCAATCATAAAGTCCAGCGTCAAAATCGTTCGAGGATCACGGACGCGTCGCGAGCGTCCATCAACGTCGACAGCGTCGGCTCGCGAGCCAAAGCGACACCGAGCCGACCAAATTGGAGGGAAATGGTTCGAAAGCGGGAAGGAATCAATCCGAAAATGTTTCAGCGCGGACCGGTTTCGCAGTTGACAGCAGTCGAGGTCAACGTCGTCCAACGATGTCCACTTAACGTAGTCGTCCCTCGGTTCTGGCCGGAAAACACGAGAGTGTGCGCGTGTTTTTTTTTTTTTTCTTTTTTTGTTTTTTCGAAGAGACAGAAAGCGCGGGGAAACGCGCCAGTGCGTCCATCTCGCGAGGAATACGAACGAGCAATAAAGGCACGAGCAATCCAGCTCGACGATGGAAACTATGATCGCGAAACTTCTGCATCGGTGAATGTGTGATGCTCGATGCAACTCGACGATCTTTAAGGTTTTTTAATACTCATATTTGTGAATTTTCTGCAAACAAAATTGAACGATTCGAGACTGATCTTGAATAAATGCTGGATGCGAGTGAAATTTTCGACGATCCTGTTGTTTGAAATTTTTGCAAATCTTCGCAGCGAACTGGAGGATCTTAGAAAATGAATTCTGAGAAGTTGGAATAGGTTTCACAGTCGTTTCGCAGTCGAGAGTGAAGCTCCCGTCTTTTGGAAATGATTTTATTTAAGAAACTTTTTAATACGAACTCTCGATTCTTTAACTTTAAACTTTTTAAATCTTCTCTCTTAACTCTTTAATATCCTATGTAATAAAATTATTATAGTGTATTATATCAATAAATTTATTATATATTTATTATAATATACTATATTATATTAATAATATTATTGCGAAACGTTATGTAATAATTTATTATTATTATTATATTAATATAATGTAATATAATAATTGATTATTATATTAATATAATATAATTTATAATTATTATTATAGTATAGTAATAAATTTATTATAGTATATTATATAATAAATTTCGAAACATCAACGAAAGAGAGAGATAGAGAGAGAGAGAGTTGTCGAAAGCCAGGGATCGGTATAATTTTGTTGCTATATTATTCAGGGACGAAATTGTTAGAGTTTGCTGCCGTTGTTATGCCAGAACTAGGACTGCGAACCGACATTAGAAACTACATCGGGACTTGGTGAATTCACTGCTACCATGAAAATTTCAGGCTTGTTCGTTACGAAACTCAGGGGGGTGTTCGTACGCTATCCTGTTTGATCAGATAATTAGAACGGATCTGATCCTGGTGTGAACGAGTGGCAATTGCGTATCGTATCTGATCGGTCGAATATTGCACAACTCTCTGATTTTCTCATGGAAACGTGCGATATAATTTGTTTTTTTCTTTCTTTTCATTAGTTTCAACAATAAAATTGGAACTCGTCGACAGGTCGAACGATTGTTAACTAATTTCTGTACGGTAGTTTACAATTTTTGAAACGAAAGGAAATATCTAGAATGGAAAGATTACAAAATATACAAAGCACAACTGATCCAATTGAACTTGTTTACTTATTTTCAAAAAAGTTTCCGTTTGAAGAAAAAAAATGCATGCAGTTACCTCATCCTTCTAGATTTTCAATTATTTAATTATTTAATTATTTTTAATTTCAATTCCAGCTTTGAATAATATATTAAATAGTATAATGTATGATACAATATATAATATATATGTATGCAGTAATATGTCTTCTGCAACGTTACATCTTGGAGAAACTTTTGTTTTGAATCGGAAAAAATATAATATTTGTCGCAATTAACTAAATTTTTTCAACAACCTGCGTAACTATACTATATTTTATAATTACATCACTATATACTACTGATATTAATATTACATTATAATTAATATTATATTATTATTATATTATATTATAATTATATCACTATACTACTGATATTAATATTAAATTATAATACTATAATTACATAACTATATTATTAATGTTATTATTACAATTATAATGTTACGTTATTATTATCTATTAATTATTATTAAATTATTGAAGTATTACTCATTATTACAATGTAACTACTACGTCAACATCTTATGGAGTCCCAAGACCTTTTACCGAAGCTACAAACACAATGAAAACTTTGTAAAATTATACTTAAGCCCCAATTATACTTAAGAACACCTTGCAGACTTTGCTTGTCTGTCGACACGTTCGTATCACACAAATGTCGCGTGATTTGTCGTTGAAAAAGAAAGAAAAAAAAAGCAAAAAAAAGAGTCAAAGCGGAGGAAACGGGCTCGTTCAGCCGCGATCGAGCGCCGTTCGAATTCCAGGGCCGTTACTTCCGGCGTGCAGACTTTTAATTCCAACTGCAGCGGCCCGTTTCGTTTGTTCCGGCTGTTGTCCCCGAGCGTGGTATCAGGTCGTTACGGCAACGACGAGTCACCGGCCCGTGAAACTAGATCTCGAAAGGGGCCGAATAGAACTGTTTCCCGAACGTAGCTGCGAGCCTAGAATGGTGGGCACCGCCCGTTAACCATCCAGGAATCCTTCAGGAACCGGCCGTTGCGCGGCCGGTGAGTGTTATCCTCGCTAACGCGACACCGATTTACATGCCACTCGAAAGACTCGCCCTCAACGCCAAGAAAGGTGAAAGAGCGTCCTAGAAAAGGAGAATGTGGGGCGATTCGATGAGGAATGGAGGGAGAAGCATGTCTAAATGATGATAACGCGATCTGGATAATATTAAAATGTAATATTAAAATGACAAAAATATATTAAAATGTAATATCGAAATTACAGAAATATATTAAAATGCAATATTAAAATTACAGAAGTATATTAAAATGTAGTATCAAAATCACAGAAATATATTAAAATGCAATATTAAAATTGCAGAAGTATATTAAAATGTAATGTTATAATAAAATTACAAAAATACATTAAAATGTAATATTAAAATGATAGAAATATATTAAAATGCAATATTAAAATTACAGAAATACATTGAAATATAATATTAAAATTACAGAAATACTTTAAACTGTAATATGAAAATTACAGAAATATATTAAAATGCAATATTATAATTACAGAAATACATTAAAATATAATATTAAAATTACAGAAATACATTAAACTGTAATATGAAAATTACAGAAATATATTAAAATGCAATATTAAAATTACAGAAGTATATAAAAATGTAATATTAAAATTAAAACAAAAAATACATTAAACTGTAATATTAAAATTACAGAAATATATTAAAATGCAATATTAAAATTACAGAAGTATATTAAAATGTAA